>NC_059332.1:101702731-102002731 GCF_018350155.1 Leopardus geoffroyi
GTAGACTTTCTTTCCAAAAGCAACCGAAAGAAGAAACAGACCGCACAGTAATCTACAGTGGGCCATATTGCAGGATTCTTATTTCTTGTGGGGAAAGGGGAAAGGAACTTGAACAGGTCTTAATTTGAAATCCTTCATAACTTTATAACAACTTTGTGTGGGCTTTTATTCTGAAACAGAACATTTGTAATAGATTGTCATTTCTGTATATTGCTGGAAAAAAAAATTTTTACTGTTGCAAAGCAAAGCACAGCAAAGGTAAAATAGTAAAGAATAAAGACCAACAGCTGTCAAATTGTATTCTAAGGAGCCCCGGGAACCACTGACTTAGAAGAGAGAATTATAAGCAATAGATTCATCCAGAGTTACCCTGAGCAGACCCACTATGGACTGTGCTGACAGCTCAGAGCCTGGAGCCTGCTTTGGATTCTGTCTCTCCCTCTGTCTCAAAAATAAATAAACGCAAAAATTTTTTTTTTAAAAAACCTAACAAAAAACGTTTGAAAACCAATGAATTTGACATTAAAATTATACAAAGGGAAAAACTAATGATGCATATGAATTTCATTTCGGGCAGCGCTAAGCCTCCCGGTAACATATCTAGTACCTCTTGCGGACGAGGTTTTCCTTTGTTTGCTTTGCTCTTGATTACTCTGCAGCACAGTGAAGCCTCCAGAAACACTTCCCCCTCCCCCATGTACAAATTAAATGTAACGACTTTTGCCAGTATCTTCCTGGATAAAAGAGCCATCAAAGTTTCTTACAAGACCCCTTCACTGTTGAGTCTTCTAACAACGTCCCATCACTAGACAAGTCAGAACATGGAAAGCAGCATGAAGCCCCAGGACTCACGTCCCCAGATTACACCTGGTTGGACAAGAATGACCACAAAGATCTCCTTCTCTAGGACTGTGGTTTCCAGAAAAAAAGAATCACTTAAACATAGAAAACCAGGAATCCAAAATGAATAAATTTATGTGGACACGTAGTAATCGACTGCTGTTGAGGATCTGAAGATTTTCTGTGGTTAAATATCAGACGTAATAAAAATATACCGACAATGGCCATTTCTCTCTCTTATGCACATTTTGGCATTGCTTTGAAGATTTTACTTCTGTGGCCCAGATGTTCGGTTTTGACTCTCTAGGACTCAGGTTACTAGTTAGGTAATCTATTTTGGATCTAATACCATGAAGGGATTAAAGATTTTAGATGTACGTACCACAGACTTGACCAAAATAAGAAATAGGACTTTCTTTTCCTAGTCACACCTTAAAAAAACCTATTAATGTATTTTGCACGTTTATTAAACATAAAACATTCAGAGCATCATAAAATAAACAGAAATTTTCACATAACCTTTATTCTGGTTATGTTCTTTAGGATAGTATAGGTATTGCAAACTAAGGGCTAAATCTGCGCCACGGCATATTTCTGTATGACTTGTGAGCAAAGAATTTCAAAAAAATTGAAATTCAAATTTAGTGTCTATAAATGAAGTTTTATTGAAACATAGGTCATTCATTTAGATATTACTTATATGTTTGTTTCCACACTATAATGAAAGTTGATTAGTTGCAACTGAGAGCATATTAGTGTGGGAAACACCGGCAAATTAAAACTTAAATTTCCTTACTGTCTAAAGCCCTTGACAAGTCCTTGAAATAGGCAGAGTGACTGTCCTCTAGGAGCTCACCTGCCTGGTGATGACACTTTGCTCAGGGCGAAAGGCAATCTTAGCTTAACATTATCCCAACCCCCAGCATCCTGTAAGTCTATTTTAACATACAAAAATTCCTTTGGAAATTTCCTTTATCTCTACCTCCCCCAAGAAATAGGTTGGCAATCATACTTCAAGCTTATGGCCCCCTGATATACATCTGAAGGGTCTCATGATGGAGTTTTTACTAAAACAGTACTAACAGCAGCAGTTAACCCCTCAAGGTCCTGGAAACCTTGCTTCTAAAATACGTTAGAGACTTATGCTATCCTTAACCCCCTCCCAACCTGAGGGTATGTAATCAGTCACTCTTCACAACCCCAGTGCAGCTCTTCCTGCCCATGGGTCCTGTCCCCTTGCTTTAACAAAATCACCTTTGTGGACCAAGGATGTCTCAAGAATTCTTTCTGGACCATCAGCTCCGGACCCCATCACTCCAAAACCCTGTCATTATGGCCTTCAAAACCTAAAACTTTTACTACTAGTCCTTCCCAGAGAAGGGTGGGCAGTCCCTGAAATAGTGAACTCCTTTATTTATAGCTGACTCTCACTGCTAATTTGGCATTATTCACTCAGTTTCCCTGTTTGTGTGACATCTTTTCTTTGGCTGTTTTTCCTTTAACTTTTTGATAAGATTATCTTTCTCTCCTTAGACATATTTCTGGAGTTGGTTCATGTTCCCACTTGTTGTTCTGTCATAATGACAAAACAAAACTAAACAAAAAGAATGTGTGGGGAAAAAAAAAGAAAGGGTGCCAAATATCCTTTGCTTTTTTGTGGGGCATAGAATCAGAGCTGAGGTTTAAAGATATATCCAGATTTAGACACTCTAAATCACACCTGAGTTATTGTAACATTTTCTATTTCTTCCTTCTTAAAAAAGTGAAACATGTCTCTCCATTTCCTGTTTTGTAACCTATGCACCACGTCTTGTCAGTTACTCCGTAGTTTTGTTTGCTTCCGATTGCTTCAGAGATGTCAGAAATTACACCTTCCATGGTATTTAGAGAAGAGAATATCAGTCTCACAGGGATTTCAGAGGTCCCTTAGAATGCATAGGACCCATCCTTTTTGTTTCTTTGTGGTTTAGGATACAGCATTGCCATTTGATATAGGACTACTTACTAGCCTATGATTTTCCAGCAGATATTTTAGTGATATGATTTCTTGTCATCCAAATACCGCCTGTCTTAAGGTAACGCTTAATTAAAATGAATCGTGCTTCCGCAAGAAATCAGCATGGCATTGCAGCCTTGCTATTTGTAAACTCTTTTTGAATCTATCTATAGCTCAGCAAAACTAGAAATAGGGAGCAAAAGCAATGTGGCTACATTCTAGGGCATCTTCCTTAGGTGTTTCATCCACAGGAACAGCTTTGGAGCTGTGACAGCACTTCTGTAAGTGTCTTGAATTTAATTTTGTGCAATGTGTTCATTATTAGACTATTTATAGAATGTTTCTTGGCTCACATGCATTTGGAGGAAAAGATAAATTCATTGTGTGCAACATATTTATATAGTGGATAATGAGAGTGGATCGATTTTTTGTTGTGCAGTCTGATTTTTTTTTAATTGAAATATAACTGACATTCAATATACTAGTTTCAGGTGTACAACATGGTGACTTGATATTTGTATATATTCAAAATTGATCACCACGATAATTATGGTTAACATTCTTCACCATATATTGTTACAAATTTTTTTTTCTTGTGATGAGAACTTTTAAGATTTCTCTCTTAGAAATTGTCAAATACGGGATACAATTTTACTAATGGGAGTCACCATGCTCTACATTACAGTCCCATTACTTCATTTTATAGCTGGAAGTTTGTAACTTTTGACTCCCCTCACTCGTTTCGCTCACGCCGCTACTCCCCACCTCTGACGACCACCGATCTGTTCTCTGTATCTATGAAGTTGGGTTTTTTTTTTCCACCTTTTAGAGTCCACATATAAGAGGTCATATGGTATTTATCTTTGTCTAGTGCATATATCTTTTTGAGTTAGCATTTTCATTTTCCTAAGGTAAATATCCAGAAATTAAATTGCTGGGTCATATGAGAGTTATATTTTTAATTTTTTGAGGAACCTCCATCCGTCTTTTCTCCACAGCCTTGCCAACATTGGTTATTTCTTGTCTTTTTGATAATAGTCATTCCAGGAGGTGTGAGGTAGTATTTCACTGTGGTTTTGATGTGCATTTCACTGATGATTAAAGATGTTGGGCATTTTTTAAGTACCATATGTGTCTTCTTTGAGAAAATGCCTATTCAGATCCTCTGCCCATTTTTTAATAAGATTTTTGTGTTCTGTGTTTTTGCTATTGAGTTGCATGAGTTCTTGATATATACGAAAATGAATTCCCTATTGAATATCTGATCTGCAAATATTTTCCATCATTCAGTAGGCTGTCTTTTTGTTTTGTTGAAGGTTTCCTTTGACAGCTAGCCATTTTAAAGTGCAAATGCATTCTGTTTTCCTTAAGTGTGTTAATATTCCTAAACGTTATGAATGAAAGATTTTTCTTCTTTTTTTTTTGATATTGATTTATTTTTGAGAGAGAGAGAGAAAGAGAGAGTGAGGGAGGGGCAGAGAGAGACAGAGACACAGAATCCAAAGCAGACTCCAGGTTCTGAGCTGTCAGCACAGAGCCCAATGCGGGGCTCAAACCCACCAGCCGTGAGATCATGACCTGAGCTAAAGTCAGATGCTTAACTGACTGAGCCACCCAGGTGCCCCATTTTTCTTTAAAGGACTGTGGTAAAGAAGCCAATGTCCGTTGCAAATAAAATATTTGTGATGGTGAAAAATTAATTACTAAAGTGCTTTCTGGCACTTTCCATTACATGTTTATCTATTCACTGTCTCCCTCATAGACTATGTCTCATGAGTAGGGGCTTCATCCTATTCATTGTGAATTATGCCTAATAAATATCGGATGTCCAATAAACATTCGGTGAATGAGAGAAGTGTGAGGGATTACTCAATCTCCAAGAACATGAGAACAAAAGTAACATATGATGGGTGATGTAAATTCTCCACAGAAATTACTTGAAATGCCTTCATAATTCCATGTTGAAAAAGGATGAGAATCTAAGCCTATTTTGACAATACGAGCAATTTGTAGCTTTATCAGTGACATTAACATCTTAACAAAGAATATGTCTACATGGAATTCAGGAAAAGGAATTCTAGACCATAAGGATGGTCACGGTGTTTTATTTCCCTTTGGGAGAGAGATGCTCTGACCGGGAATCCCTCCTCTCCCAAACAGGCATGTCCATCTTCTGTAGCCATTAAGATTAGGCGACCAAATCTCTATATTCTGCCTTCATGTCTCATAACCAAAGTTTTCATTATAATTCATCTTGCCCTTGAATGGAAGAGTAAATCTCAATCATGGACATGGGCTTGATTGGCTAGTCTCCTTGACATCTCTACAAATACATAAATCAGCATTCTATGTTATTAAAAATGAGTTTGTTGTTTTCTGAAACTTACCACCTCTGAGCATGATGCTGTGATTGTCGTCATTTTGCTAAGCTCAGCCCTCTTATCTGAGAGACTAATCAGCTTTCTCCGATTAGAGCTCTTGCCTCTTTAGTTTTCTAGAGGACAGAAGTCTCCATAGTACCCGAGTTTAGTATGTTATTGATATCATCTTAGTAAGATTAAACTCGTTTATGCTGGGGTAACTAAAAAACAAACAAACAACAAAAACGAATCCAAACAACAGAAACAATAATTAAAAACAAAGCACATAGGTGACTTGGAACAATTAACATTTTCCTCCCATTTAAGCCAAGTGTACTGGGGGTCTAGGAGACTGTAAGCAATTGATCTCCACGGGCTAATTTCGTGATCCAGGCCGAGAGAGGCTGTATTGTTCTAAAGCTGCAAGATGTGGAACTTGCTGGCCAAACTGGGGGAGAGAGATCACACATTGGCTTGAAATGCTTCCACACAGAGGTGACGTTCATTCACTTGTTGGTAAGCAACAGCAATGTCTACTACATGTTGAAAGAAGGAATGAATTAACGTGTGCAATTTAAAATATCAATCTCCAAAATACTTAATAGCTGAGCATTATTGTTTTGAAAAATATGCAATATTTTCCATATTGTTTACTGTGTGTGTATACACATATATATGGCATTATATTCATTCCACTTGTAACTTGTTGATGACCCACTGTATTGATAACTGAAATTTAGTAGAAGAATCCTGGCTAACTAATTCAATCAAATACTGTAGTTGAAAACTTTGGGAAATTATTTTTTTTTATAATTTTACAAGACATTTATTTTCTGTTTCGAATTTAATTCATTTGAATGCAGAAGAATAACTCATTTTTTTCCCCACTGTAGTTTCATCATTGTGAGTGAGGGGATCATTGTCACCTCACACCAGAAAAAGGACAAAGCAGAGGCAATGCTTGCTGACATCAAAGCTTTATTTGTTCCAGAAAAGTAGAAGGATACTTTCCTTTTTCTTACTCTTAGAGAAAAGGGGTTGGATCATTCAACAGAAGGAATGTGTGCCTCAGCACTGAAGTGGGGGGAACTTAAACTCAAGTGCCGGGGTCTTGGGAGCCATGTTGATGTCTTTCTCTGATGACATGGACAGGAATTGGATGCCTTGAGCAACAGAGCATCATGCCTGAGAATGGGCAACATGGGCTTAGACAAGGATCATTTCAGGGTCCCCTATGACGGAATAGAAACTAGAGTCCATTCCTTAAGGGTTTTAGGAAGAGCATATTTCTTCTGAAACTGTGCAGAAGATCCCTGTGCCTTATATTACACATCTCACCATAGAGACACAAAAAGTTTTATTTGATAATGAAAAATAAAGTAATTGGATACAGTCATATCTTGTTTCATTTCACTTTGTTTTATTGTGCTTTGCAGATATTGCACTTTTTACAGCTTGAAGGTTTGTGGCATCAGGCAAGTCTATGAGCATCATTTTTTCCAACAACATTTGCTCACTTTGTGTCTCTGTGTCATTTGGTAATTCTTGGAATATTTCGAAGCTGTAAATTTTTATTATATTTATTATAGAGATCTGTGATCAGCGATTACAACTCACTGAAAACCCAGATGATGGTTAGCCTTTTTTTTAGCAATAAAATATTTTTTAATTAAGGTATGCATGTTGGTTTTTTAAGATATAATGCTATTGCACACTTACTAGACTATAGTATAGTGTAAACATAACTTTTATAAGCCCCAGAAAAAAAAAGTGATTCATTTGACTTGCTTTATTGCAATATTTGTTTTATTACAGTGGTCTGGAACCAAAACTGCAATATCTCTGAGGTATGCCTGTATTTTTGAGTAGGCTCCACACCAGCATGGAGCCCAGTGTGGGGCTTAAACTCATGACCATGAGATAAAGACCTAAGCTGAGATCAGAGTCGGACACCTAACTGACTGAGCCATCCAAGCACCATAGTGTATGTTTCAGTATACCTTTCTTAGAGCACCCGGGTAGCTTAGTTGGTTAAGCATACGACTGTTGATCTCAGCTCAGGTCTGGATCTCAGAATTGTGAGTTCAAGCTTCATGTTCAACTTACTTAAAATTTTTAAAAATTTAAAACAACAAAGTATATGTTTCTGGGATTGCATGCTTCCAAAAGGAACTGCTTATATCTTTCTATGCTCTGAAATAGATCATCAGAATAGGAACTGCCTGGTTTGTTGCTTTTGTTTTGTTTTTTTAAGTATGACAGAGATAACATATAAAACATATTATCCACATACTTTTTTGGAGGTGATTTTTGTCAAGTTAATGTCTGTTTATTTTGAGTTTTTTTGGCTGTGTTAAATGTTTCCACTCCTGAAGAATTTTGGTAATTTTTCTTTCCATTATCCATTTTTGAGATCTTATCTTACTGAAAATATTTCATATTTTAAACATTTGTTCTTTGTTTTTCTTTCGTTTTCTTGTTTTGTGCATTCTCCTTTACCCTTAAATTATTTGCCTAAAATTTTATTCATTTTTTTCGTAAAAATTGATATTGGCACATACTTGTATAGTTTTAGTATTTAATAATCAGTTTGTTCTGCTTGCTCACTAACTCCTTCCTATTATTCTCATTTAGGTTACTTTTTTTTCCTGTAATCTTATTTGAAGACTTAACGTTATGTTTAGTAATAAAATCATTTTTAAGGGGCGCCTGGGTGGCGCAGTCGGTTAAGCGTCCGACTTCAGCCAGGTCACGATCTCGCGGTCTGTGAGTTCGAGCCCCGCGTCGGGCTCTGGGCTGATGGCTCAGAGCCTGGAGCCTGTTTCCGATTCTGTGTCTCCCTCTCTCTCTGCCCCTCCCCCGTTCATACTCTGTCTCTCTCTGTCCCAAAAATAAATAAACGTTGAAAAAAAAAATTTTAAATCATTTTTAAATGATATATTTATCTCTTGATATAATTTCTCTGGCATCTCATAAGATTTGACATTTTAGTCATATTTTATAAATAATAAGAAATATGATTTTTAATTTTCTACTTCACCCAGTAATTATACAGGAATAGTTTAAAACTATATTTAAACGTTTAAAATTATTATTCCTTTTCTTCTTTTGCTTCCTTCTCTTTCACTTCTCTTCCTCCCCCCTCTTCATGCTTATTTTTACAGCTCTTGCTTACCATTTTTTGAAAAAGTTTTAATGTTTATGTATTTATTTTGAGAGAGAGAGAGAAAGACAGAAAGGGTGCAAGAATGCGCACATGCGTGGGGTAGGGTCAGAAAGAGAGTGAGAGAGAGAACCCCGGGCAGGTTCCACCTGTCAGCACAGAGCCTGGTGCAGGGGTCTCAGTCTCATGAACCGTGAGATCATGACTTGAGGCGAAATCAAGAATCAGAGGTTTAGCCAACTGAGCTATCCAGGCTCCCCCTGCTTACTCTTTATTTACAATGTCTTTGTTCTAGTTCATATGTTGGGGCATATCATATGTCGTGCAAAAATATGCATTCTAATCCATATAGCAGATTTGGTGTATGTACTTCCTTTTCTTCTTTTCTTCACAGTGGTGTTGATTGTTGAGTTGCTTTTGATTTTCCTGACTGTTCAATGATAATTTAATTGGGAACATGAGGGTCAGCCTCCATCAGCCTTCTGCCACATTCTTATACACGTCTCATACCTGACTATGCAGAGGACAGGAAATGCAATATAATTTTCTCAGTAAGTTCTAGTACATTATCATTTTGGGCGTACATAATATAAGGCAGTTTTGGACATGCATGAAATGTGACAATTTAATTCTGCTCTTTGTCTCTGATGATCATTTCCTTCATTATATAATTACACAGGTTCTACCTGATCTTTCCCTTTTTCTGCCCATACTTCGTTTTCTTATTTGCTGCTTCCAATTTGCTGTAGGTAAGGTTTTGGGTTAACCAGGCGTCTAGATTAAATAAGAAGCAAATACAATATATAGCAATTTTAAATGCCACATACGTTTTCTCTGTTCACCTCAAGAGCATTGCAAAGCATGAATTCTTTCCCCAGTGTTTTAGAAAACGTAAATTGAAATTCATAGCACCTTTCCCAAGGTTATAGATAGGAATAGCAGGACTGAAAATCCAGCACAGATTGGTTTCCCTCAAAAGCTGACATGCTGTTCATTTCCCTAAATTTCTTCTGAGGAAGATATAAAGTACAAGCTTTTAACATAAAGACTTAAAATAACTCTGCATTTAATGGCTTCTTTCCTCTGTATACTTTCAGGTAAGGAATCTGTGAGGGTCGAATTTACCACCTGTTTGACCTTTGAGATGAAAGGTATAACTAAGTTTTCTTTTTCTATACTTACGGGGAGCATGACTGGGGTTTCATAAGAGTGCGAGCAAACACTCATTTTCATTTCATTAACATGTAAAAATCCCACCACCATGCAATTTTCATCAAAGTAACAACTACTATCCTGAATTCCTGATTTATAAATCCCTTCTGTTCTTTCGGGAACTTACTACAAATGACCAACAGATGAAATTGCCATGTTGTGAAACAATCCATTATGCAGGTCAGAAGAGGAACTTCCCACCCTCTCAGCGACGTTCAAGTGGTTCTAGTGATATCATTCTTCCCAGGCGGTTTTTGGCGTCGTTGGATCATTTTTTTCTGTAGCTTTTACCAGGTCCTCTATATTTGTGCGTTCAGATCTCCCTCACACTATATCATGTGCCCCCAGAAATGATTTCAAGTGAGAAAAAAATGTATTACAGGGAAGCCTTTATGCTTTTGGCATTTCCTTTATTTGAATATAAATGATTTCTGCTTTTGACCAGTCATGTTTACTTTATCAAATAAGAAGATGACGATCTTAACAATCATTTTCTTGGAACAAAGTTTTTCAGTAACATTGCACTGTCGGGGACTACAAAGTTCCGTGAAGTTGGAGGAGGAATGCCATGACTTTGTAGTGAATGAAGAGCTATGGGTAAAGGCTGTCTGACTTTGATGAATACTTTCATAACGAGAAAAACATTCATGCATGATGGATTCCAGCATGTCTTTTTTGTAAACAAATGTTGTAAGGTGTAAGTGCATACTGCAAAATTCACCAATTTAAAGTACAAGTAGATGGCACGTTGTATAATATTTACACATTAGAAAAACTGGCAAATTGTTTTCTAAAATGCCTACCATTTTGCATTTCTGTCAACACCAATGTGTTTGAGTTATTACATGTCCTTGCCACTAATTAGTACTGTCTTTACTTTTAGCTTTAACCATTCTATTGGATATATGGTAGCATCTCATTGGAGCTTTATTTTTTTTTTAATGCCTATTTTATTTATTTGGAGAGAGAGTACAAACTGGGGAGGGGAAGAGAGAGAGAGAGAGGGAGAGAGAGAATCTCAAGCAGGCTCTGTGCTGTCAGCACAGAGGCCAACTCGGAGCTTGAACTCATGAACCATGAGATCATGACGCGAGCCTAAATCAAGAGCCAGACGCTTAACCCACTGAGCCACCCAAGCGCTGCATCTGATTGTAGCTTTAATTTGCATTCCTTAATGACTGATGGTGTTGAATACCTTTTCATGTGCTTGTTTGCCATTTAGGTACCTTATCTTATAAAGAATTTGTTCGGGGCGCCTGGGTGGCTCAGTCGGTTAAGCGTCCGACTTCAGCTCAAGTCACGATCTCGCGGTCCGTGAGTTCGAGCCCCGCGTCGGGCTCTGGGCTGATGGCTCAGAGCCTGGAGCCTGCTTCCGATTCTGTGTCTCCCTCGTTCTCTCTGCCCCTCCCTCGTTCATGCTGTGTCTCTGTCTCAAAAATAAATAAACATTAAAAAAATTTTTGTTCAAGTTCCTGCCCAATTTAAAAAATTAATTTGATTGTCTTCTAATTATTGATATGTAAGAATCCTTTATGTGTTTGGATAGAAGTCCTTTATCAGATATATGCTGTGTAAATATTTTCTCCCAATCCATTATATACCTCTCCATGTTCTTAATAATGTATTTTGATGATCGTTTAAACAAAATTTATGAAGTCCCAATTGTTAATTACTCTCCTCTTATGGTTTTTTAACATCTAACCCCATTACAGAAAGCTGTTTAACTTTATTTTGTCCTAGAAATTTTATAACTTTTACCCTATACTTAGAAGAATGATGCATTAAAGTTAATATTCGCATATGATGTAAGGTAGGGGTCAACATTCACATCTCTTTTTTTGCAAGAGTTCCATTTGCTCTACTGTTTATTGAAAAATGGAGTGCATTACCTCAGACTTTCATCATTGCGTTACCTCAGACTCGGATTTTTCTCTGTAAGAAGGCTTTAGATAAGAGTTCAATTTTTTATACATACGGTTTTCTTACATTACTATTTATTATTCGGTGAACTTCTAATTTGTGTCTTTAAAGATGTTTGGCCACCTCATATACATTTTCAAATTTGCAAGCATAAAGGTGTTCATGATATTCCTTTCTTAATAGATTCTCAATATAGAAAGTGTATTCAGTATTCATTGTTCTTCCCAGGTACTGCAACTTTGCGACCTTGTTCTTAATCAGTCTGGCTAGATATTTAACAATCTTACTGACACTTTTAAAGACCCAACTATTCCTTTCATTAATTTTTCTCTTTTATTTTTTTGCTTTCTGTTTTACCGACTAGCATTACTTTTATTACTTATTTCCTTCTACTTGCCTTGTGGTTTTCTCTGCTTTCTTAAGTTTCTAAGTGGAAGCTTAGGCCTTTTATTTGACCCTTTTTTTTCTTTTCTAATATAAGCCTTTATTTAATCTTATGAATTTTCCTTTAAGCGCTCGATGTGAGTGGTATCATTGTGATACACCGTTCAAAATACATTCAAATTTTCGTTTTTATACCCTTTTGATTCAAAAGTTATTTAGCTGCATATTTTAAAATTCCTAAATACACAAATATACACTTTTTCTTAATTGATTCGTATTAATTTTTAGCTTTATTGTGAACAAATAGCATCATATGTATGATTTTAATTTCTTTACATTTATTCAAATTTGCTTTAGGGGCCACAACAGAGTATAAATAACTTGGTCAATATTCTCTGTGAACTTGAAAACCATGTGTAGTTTTACAGTTTTTGGTGAGAATGTTCTGTATGTCAATCAGATAAAGTTGGTTGAAAGTGTATTTTAAGTCTTCTACATCCTTATTGAATTTTTTGGTCTAATTTTTGCATCACTTTATCTATTACTGAGGGAAGAGTGTTGACACTTTCAACTATAATTTTGCTTCTGTGATTTCTCTTACTTTTGTCTCATCCATGTTTTAAAAATCTGTTATTAGATGCAGGCATATTTAGGGTTTTTATGTCTTCTTGATTAATTGATTCCTTTATCATTATGAGACGACATCTTTTCCTCTAGTAATATTACTTATCCTGAAGCTTTTTAAAAGATTTTTTGGCATGGCATATATTTCTGCACCCTTTACTTTTAACTCATATTTATCTGTATATTTATACTTTGGGTTTCATACAGACAGCATATCATTGAAAATTGTTTATCCAATCTGGTAATATCTATCTTTTATTTATTTATTTTTCAATATATGAAATTTATTGTCAAATTGGTTTCCATACAACACCTAGTGCTCATCCCAAAAGGTGCCCTCCTCAATACCCATCACCCACCCTCCCGTCCCTCCCACCCCCCATCAACCCTCAGTTTGTTCTCAGTTTTTAAGAGTCTCTTATGCTTTGGCTCTCTCCCACTCTAACCTCTTTTTTTTTTTTTTTCCTTCCCCTCCCCCATGGGTTTCTGTTAAGTTTCTCAGGATCTACATAAGAGTGAAAACATATGGTATCTTTCTCTGTATGGCTTATTTCACTTAGCATCACACTCTCCAGTTCCATCCACGTTGCTACAAAGGGCCATATTTCATTCTTTCTTATTGCCACGTAGTACTCCATTGTGTATATAAACCACAATTTCTCTATCAGTTCATCAGTTGATGGACATTTAGGCTCTTTCCATAATTTGGCTATTGTTGAGAGTGCTGCTATAAACATGAAAAGATGCTCAACGTCCCTCCTCATCAGGGAAATACAAATCAAAACCACACTCAGATATCACCTTGCACCAGAGTGGCCAAAATGAACAAATCAGGAGACTATAGATGCTGGAGAGGACGTGGAGAAACGGGAACCCTCTTGCACTGTTGGTGGGAATGCAAACTGGTACAGCCACTCTGGAAAACAGGGTGGAGGTTCCTCAAAAAATTAAAAATAGACCTACCCTATGACCCAGCAATAGCACCGCTAGGAATTTACCCAAGGGATACAGGAGTACTGATGCATAGGGGCACTTGTACCCCAATATCTATCTTTTAATTGAAGTGTATTGCCCACTCAAATCTAATGTGATTTTTGATATGTTTAGTTTTAATGTTTATTTATTTTTGAGGGAGAGAGAGAGCAGCGGTGGGCAGAGAGAGAGGGTGGTGGAGGATCCGAAGCGGGCTCTGTGCTGACAGCAGCAAGCCCAATGTGGGGCTAGAACTCACAAACCATGAGATCAAGACCTGAGCTGAAGTTGGCTGCTCAACCGACTGAGTCACCAAGGCACCCCATTGTTATGTTTAGTTTCAAATCTAGCATCTTACTAAACGCTTCCTCTATTTTTTTTGGTAATTCTCTTCTCGACTTCTTTTGCATTAATGATTATTTTATGATGACAGTTTTGCTCAACTATTGGTTTATTAGCATATATTAATTTATATTTTAGTTTTCCCCATAGGGTTGGCAATATACACCTTTAACTTGTCACCGTCACTTTAACTAGCATTATATCACTTCCCTCTTGGTATAAAAAACTTCTATTTCTGCTCTCACGTCTTGATGCTAATGTAACAGTCAGACATTTTAGTTCTATGTATGATTTAACCCCGCAATACACTGTTATTATTTGTGCCTGAAATAGCTAATCATCTAGCACTACTCACTCCTTTGAGAAGATTCAAATTCTCATCTGGTATTATCCTCCTGCCTTAGGAGAGCTTAGTGGCAATAAAGCTACTTATCTCTCTTTTGTCCTAAAAAGTCTTTATTTTCCCTTCATTTGTGAAAGAATATTTTCATTTTCTTTGCATATAGAATTGAGAGTTGACAGTTTTTTTTTCTTTCAGTAATTTCAAGTTCACTTATCTTTTCTTCTGCAGTGTTTAATCTGCTGTTAATCCTCTTTAGTGTATTTTCACTTTACATATTGCATTTTTCATTGCTGGCAGTTCTATTCCTAAATATCTTTTATCTCCTCATCACTTTTAAGTTTTCCTTTACACTGTTAAGCCTATTTATTAGATTTGCAATTTCCGTTTTATAGTCTTTGGCTTGTACTTCCATAATCTCTTATTTAGGTCTATTTCTATTGACTGGTATTTATATCTCTTCTAGGTCATACTTTCCTGCTTTTTGGCATGCCTCAGAATTTTTGTGTGAATATCCCACCTAATGAATTTTATGTTATTGGTCACCAGATTTTGTTGTCTGCCTTTTAAAAGTGTTGAACTTTTTCTAGCATTCAGTTGAGCTATTTGAGACCAAGTTTATCCTTTCAAAGTTTTCTTTGAAACTTTGTTAGGGCTAATCCAAACCGTTTTTAGTCTTGGGCTCTCTTAGCTCATTACTAAGGTCATACCCTTCTCTGATGCTACTCAATACTTTATAAGTACGTTATGAGATATTTTCTATTCTGACTGAGGAATCAGGAATGTGAATTGTTTTCAGCCCTCTGTGAGCATGGGGGAACTATTCAGCCTAATTCCTGGTGTTTCTTTTTCCCAGTCTTATTGTGTTTTATCCCACATGTGTTTAAATACTCAGCCAAAGACTAGAAGGAACCCTTCTATGTACATCCATCTCTCTGTCTCTGTCTCTTTCCAGTTCCCCTGTTCTCTTGTAGGGTACCCCACAATTTCTAGCTGGCTCGGTTTTCCTAAAGTCCAATTTCTATGTTCTCATCTCAGGAATGTTTAAGTTCCTCTTACTGCTCTTAGTTCTGAGAACTACTTCCATGAACTAACCTGGAGCAACCATACAACTCATCTTGTTTATTTTTTTCTGAGGAATTATAGTCTGCTACTACTGTTTGAAATGTATGAAGATCATCATTTTATATATCTTTTCTGGGTCAGGGAGGTTGTTCATTGTTGTTGTTGCTGCTACTCTTTAATTTTGTTTTTAGTTTTTTAGTTATTTTACGATAGGAGAACAAGTTCCTTAGCAGGTAAGTCTTCATGGACAGGAATGGAAATCCTATAGCCTGGTCTAATTTGCTAACTCATAAATACAGTCTATTTATTATTTAAGGCAATGATTCTCAAAGTGTAAGCCATGGGGCATCTGAATCAGATTAGACTAATTGATAACATATAATCCTGGGATGCATACTTAACCTACTAAATCATAATATCTGGAAGGTTGTCGGAGGATATAATTTTTAACAAAAAGTCCAGATGATTGTTTTTATAAAAAAATAATATACTGGTCAAAGGGCATTTAACATTAACCATTTTGTGACTTTAGGTTTTACACTGCATTGTGTATGTGCATGTGTTTATGTACATGTCCATTTTCTGAAATTGTTTCATTTGAGTGCCTTTTTCAGTCATTAGCAACCTGGTTCCTTAAAAGTAAGGTTACATGTGTTACAAAATTATAGCTAAGGTTTCTTTCAATACACTGACATTAAAGAGTATCTCTTTTAAATTTTTTTTAATGTTTATTTTTTGAGAGAGAGAAAGACTGCAAGTCGGGGAGGGGCAGAGAGAGAGAGAGAGAGAGAGAGAGAGAGAGACAATCTGAAGCAGGCTCCAGGCTCCAGGCTCTGAGCTGTCAGCACGAAGCCCGGGGCTGGAACTCACAAGCCTTGAGATCATGACCTGAGCCAGTGGGACGCTTAACTAACTGAGCCACCCAGGCACCCCAAAGAGTATCTCTTTTAAACTAGCGTGGTTTGGGGTGCCTGGGTGGCGCAGTCAGTTAAGCGTCCGACTTCAGCCAGGTCACGATCTCGCGGTCCATGAGTTCGAGCCCCGCATCAGGCTCTGGGCTGATGGCTCAGAGCCTGGAGCCTGTTTCTGATTCTGTGTCTCCCTCTCTCTCTGCCCCTCCCCTCTTCATGCTCTGTCTCTCTCTGTCCCAAAAATAAATAAACGTTGAAAAAAAATTTTTTTAAATTTTTAAACTAGCGTGGTTTACCCAAAGGAAAACGTTCTACTTACATATTGAATTATTTGGGATCAATCCAGTAACACTAAGATTTACTCACTAGATTTTAAATTGTAGGTGATCAGGGACCCATTCTGTTTTGTTCAGTCTTTTTATAGATTTTATGGATTTTTGTGGATTGTGGCTGAAACACATAGACCTTCAGGAATATTTGTTGAATGAATGAGTAATAGGAACATATAGGTTAGTTCTTTTTAAAAAAAACAACAACACAACAACTGGGTTTGTAGAGACTTAGGGATACAATCTAAGAGATAACAAGTTCACAGAATATAAATGATCTCGTTTATAGAACCTTAATTATTGTATATTTTCAAATTTTACCTGAAAATTAATATTGACTTCCTAAACAAGCAGAAAGATGTTATAAATATCTGATTATCTCTTTTGAAAGATATTACAAAAATCTGATCATACTTGCATTCTCTCTCATCCCCACATGAAACATTTGACAATGCAAAAGCAATATTAAATGTGAAATTACTCACTTTCAAAGATTACACTTTGCTACTTAATTTTGATTTTCCATTTTAAACTAAAATACATGAAAATATATAAGATAATGTATAAAGAGCTCAGTATAGAAAGGCATTAGAGTACTTTCTGATCTACAAAGAACATAAAAGGACACAGAGGGTAGAGTAAATGCAGAGACGTGTATAATGTGTAGTTGAGTAGCAAGCTTTCCAACATCAATCTGCCACCTCCTTTAATAATCTTTCTCCTGGCAAAGCTTTAGCAGGAGGGGAGGGGGGTTTGGCCTTAAATCTCAGTTCTCTGCAGGAGGTAGAAATTTTTGCCAGCAGCTTCTCCTCTTATCTTTAAATACAGAGTTGGCTGATGCACTTTGACAGACACTTATGTGTGTTTCAAAATATTGAAAGGGGTCAATCTCAGCGAAACCAGAATTTGCCTAATTGCTCTTGTTAGCTGCCCATGGGATTTTAGGCAGCAACAATGTGGGACCAAGCAATATCAAGCTTTCCTAACAAGTTCTACAGCTAGTGACCCTGCTGACAAATGACCTTTTAACACTCTACCGTCAAATATCTAAATAGGAACTTTTTCCCTCAGCGTAAAAAGTTGGGATCATTAGTAGTTTGAAACTTTATGGAAATCTCTAATGGGGTTTCAAATTTGCAACAAAATAAATTATCACTGAGTTAAATATCACCTTCTCTCATACCCCATCTCCTCTGCTTTAATTGTAATTTTTCTAAAACCATAATACTCAAGGCAGTACCTACTTACCTAATGCTCATCCTCTTCAGAATTAATTGCTTGTGAAATACCTTGTCTTCTCACACCTATAAGGTGAAGTTAGCAGAAATAAGCAAATGGATCCCTTTAAAAGCAAAGAGCTATATTTAAAGTGACTGAAAGTTACTCCCTAAAAAGCAAAAGTAATACATTTCTTCATTTGAACAATGGAAACAAGTCCTTTCAGTCAAACATACAAATAGGACCACGATAACCATTGTAATTTAGAGGTATAAAAAGGGTATCACACACACATACACCCACACTCGCACTCACACACATACATGCACAAACACACACATAAAATCACAATGTCACTAATTCAACCTAGTTGTAGGAAAAGTGAGGTTCAGTTAATAAAGTTAGAATTATAGAATATTCTCATAATAAAATTGGATTCATTCATTCCATAGCAAGAATAGCAAATTAGCTTAATACTTTAATGTAATAGACCTCTTTAGACTCAATAGAATAATTTTGTTGGTGTTCTTGTTTTCAAATGGTTGCTTCTAAGACCACACATCCTTTTATATGGGTTAATATTTTTAAGTTTATTTATTTTGAGAAAGAGAGAGAGTGCACATGTGTGAGAGAGAGGAGGAGGGGCAGAGAGAAAGGAAGGGAGAGAATCTCAAGCAGGCTCTACTTCCTGAGTGCAGAGCCTAACACAGGGCTCGATCTCACCAACCGTGAGCTCATGACCTGAGCTGAAATCAAGAATCCATGCTTAACCGACTGACCCACCCAATGTGCCCCTAGGTTAATTTTTTTATAGAGTATTACTAATACTACTAATTTATTTAATGTATTTTCTTTTGAATAAACCTATTCTGATAGTGTGAAAGGCTCTTGGTTGAAATGAGTCCTCTTGTTTTAAATGAGCTACTTCCAGAGTAACACATGCGCTTTTTAAAAACCTTTTCTGTTATTTTTCATTACAATGTGATTTATTTTCTCCGTGAAATAAGATTGGTAAAAGAAAGAAAAGTAATGCCCTGTAAAATAGAAGAGGAAGGGAAGACACTATCAACTTCCTATTTTGTAGGTAAGGAGGTACAGTCCTTGATTATAGAAAACACTCAACTACTGATTGGTATGTAAATATTTAAAGGGCAAACATAGGGGTGCCTGAGTGGCTCACTTGGTTAAACAGCAGACTCTTGGTTTCAGCTCAGGTCATGATCTCTTGGTTTGTGAGTTCAAGCCCTACGTAGGGCTCTGCGCTGAAAGTGTGGAGCCTGCTTGGGATTCTTTCTCTCCCTCTCTCTGCCCCTCCTCCCCTTTCTCTCTCTCAGAAATAAATAAGTAAGCATTAAAAACATAAAGGGCAAACATATGTGGAATTGTGGTTCCTTTACATGTATAATGAAGTTTATTGTTTATCTCGTTTTTGTCTTTTGTATTTACCAACAGTAAAATGTAGGTCCATATTGAAAATTTATGAAAAATGCAGCCATTCTTGCTTCTGTAAGGTGATTTTGTGTGTGTGTATACATGTGCGTGTGTGTGTGTGTATATATATATGTATATATATATTTATACATACATATGCTTACACATATATACACATATATATCCATCCATCCATACATACATACATACAGACTTTCATATACACACAATACATATATGTATATAATATATATGCAGTAGTCTACTACTGGTTCAGTTAACCACTTATCATAAGAAGGAAAAAGTGTATTTTAATACAAAGTATCATGGATATGAGAGTTGTGGTTTAGGATTAGTGTCTCTTTAGTATTATATGAGAATGCTGAAATGATAAATTAGTGTTCAATCTGACTTTTCTAATCACTGACCTGTATAAAAAAAAGAACCCCATTTCCCGTGGGTCCTTCTGCTTCTCTAACACCTGTCATATTTTCTACGTATCCTTCTGTGAATTATAAATAATGATATCAGCAAAATTAGGACTTTTTCTTGTAAAGAGTTATTTTTGCTAATTTACTGCTTCATCTCTCGACAGTGTTATAAAATTCTCGGGCCGCTGAGCTGCTTTTTATATTCCAGCCAACCTTAAAGTTATTGAATGAGAGTCAAAAGGATAATCAAATCAATATGACGTTTAGCTATTCTAATGTATCTTTAAGGACTTCTATTATATAGTGACTCTCATTTTCATTTAAACGTTTCTTCCATTCGAATGTTTATCTCCTATTTGATTAAGTGAGATTTCTAAGTTCAGTTATGGAAATGCAGTGCATTTATTGGATAAATGAAAAGATGCCCAGTTGAATTTAAATTTCTGAGAAACAATGAATAATTTTTCAGTATAAATGTGTCCCAAGTATTGCATGGTATGTACTTATACTATAAATTATTCACATTGTTTATTAGGAAGTTTAATTGAGCATCCCCCCCCTTCTTTTCAATTTGCTAAATTGGCATGGTACCTCTACACCTGATCGCTAACATCATTGACAGAAGACTCAACATTTCAACCTGCAGAACAAGATAAGTGAGGAAAGAGATTGCCCTAACATGATAGGACATATTTCTCATTTAGTTATCCCAAAGGCTGGTTGATTTCACTGAAAACGACCAGAGTTTTCATTAACTAGATCAGTAAATCCCAATCAAAAGGAAGGTGTGTGAGCAGGAGTGATTTTTAAAATGTAAAAATTTAAACAAAATATCCTGTGAAAGGCTTCTCTTTTTTTTTTTCCCTTTTCTATTTTTCTTGGTTTCCAGCTTTATATAAAGACTTTGCTGAAGACCGGAGGTTGTCAGGTGGATGCGAGAGGGGTCACTTTATCACGGTGACTGGTGTCTCTGGTAACCATAGCAACCTGATGCCAACCACACAGCACCAGAATCAGGGACAGAGGCACAGACTTGACCATGATGTGGCGAGGCCCTGGAAATGGTGCCACCAGGCAGTTCTGGCCCTTTGGCAGGCCTGAGGTAGCTCTGGACCAACGTGGTGCAACTAAAGTTTTCTTGGCAATATTTTTTGGGTCCAGAAAGGATAAAGTCAGATCAACTACTATTAATGTCTCTATTGGCTTTTCAATGAATATTCAAACACAGGAAGCAGCCTTCCTGGTGATTAAGGAGGAGTCTAAGAGAAGGATATTTTCTATGGCAGCTGTTGGAGTTAAGCTTGGAAATTAAAAAGTGCACAGATAGCACTCCTGTTTCACACTGGACAGTGGATAACACTCCTGAAATAAAACTTGGCATTAAAATCCTTCCTAGTGTTGACTGGGGGTTGAAAATGACCAGCTCTTGGGGCCCCTGGGTGGCTCAGTCGGTTAAGCATCCAACTTCGGCTCAGGTCATGATCACAATCCGTGAGTTCGAGCCCCGCGTCGGGCTCTGTGCTGACAACTCAGAGCCTGGAGCCTGTTTCAGATTCTGTGTCTCCCTCTCTCTCTGACCCTCCCCTGTTCATGCTCTGTCTCTCTGTCTCAAAAATAAATAAACATTAAAAAAAAAAAGAAAATGACCAGCTCAAGTCAAAGTCATCTTGAAAAATGTGTGCTTTACTGTATGAGCGCGGTCACTTCCTCCATTTTCCAGTTTTACTCCAAAAGGAAGAGAGAAAAGACAAATCCTTCTTAAAAGGGCAAATGACTTTTCCTCCCATGAACTTTCAAAAAAACTATGTGAGGTATATTTGTATTGTGAGCCAGTGATTACTAAAAGTAATAATTAAAGTGGAACCTATGTAAGTAATTAGGGTGATGTTTAAAACTCAGATGCCTTTTTAGATTCCACATATAGGTGAAATCACATGGCATTTGTCTTTTTCTGTCTAATGTACTTCACTAAACATAATATCCTATAGGTCCCTCCCTGTTGTCACAAATGGCAAGATTTCATTCTTTTTTATGGATGTGTAATTTTCCGTTGAATATATACACCACTTCTTTATCCATTCATCTAGCAATGGATACTTGGGTTGCTCCCATATCTTGGTTGCTGTAATTAATGCTGCAAGAATTATAGGGGTGCATATATTTTGTTTTGAAATAGTGTTTTGTTTTGTTCAGGTAAATACTCACAAGTGAAATTACTGGGTTATATGGTATTTCTATTTTTAGTTTTTTGGGGAACGTCTATACTAGTTTCCATAGTGGCTGTACCAATTTACATTCCCACCCACAGAGCACAAGTGGTCCCTTTTCACCATATCCTCACCAACAACCATTATTTCTTGCCTTTTTGACATTAGCTGTTCTGGCTGGTATGGGGTGATAGCTCATTGTGATTTGGGCTTGCATTTTCCTAATGATTAGTGATGTGGAGCATCCTTACACGTGTTTGTTGGCTATCTGTATGTCTTCTTTGAAGAGATGTCTATTTGGGTCCTAGCTCATTTTTAAATCAGATCCTTTATGTTTTTGGTGTTGAGTTTTATGAATTCTTTATATATTTTAGATATTAACCCTTTAACAGATATATCATTTGCAAATACTTCCTTCTATTCAGTAGATTGTCATTTTGTTTATGTCGATGGTTTGCTTCACTGAGCAAACCTTTTTAGTTTGATGTAGTCCGAACTATTTATTTTTGGTTTTGTTTCCCTTGCCTGAGGAGATAGATCCAGAAATATATTGCTAGGGCCAATGTCTAAGAGATTACTGCCTATAAATATTTTTTTTTAAACCTTTCAATGCCTTACCTGTAGATGTTACCTTTTATACGATGTAGACTGTTTGCAGACAAACTTCTCATTTGCAAATAAGATAGAAAGAAAATGCTCTTTATTTTGATTTGACATTGGGAAACAGAGAAGTATATTCTAGTTGCAAACTGGTTCTCATTACATCTTGTCAATGATTTAATAAGATTTAAAACTTTAGTGAAATTTAATTTTCTTGAAAGTTGTGATTTTTAATATGTAAAAAAAATATTTACTAAATGTATACAAGTGAATGTATGGTATCTCAATCCTAAAACATAATCCAACCAACCACGAATGGCTATGTACTTGTACATATTCATTTATTGTGACTACTGAGCATGAATTTGAATCACATTAAACACCCCCCTCAAATAGGAATTTGTTATTCTCCAAATAGGAATCATGTTTTGTCTTCTCTTGCCATATAACCCTACAATAAATTAAACCCTAGGTTTTAGAGTCCAGTGGTAAAAAAAATAATTCCCTATTCTATTGAGAGAACAGACCCGGTTCTATCATACCTTAGTGTTTATATGTGAGACAAATTTATCATTCGTATATAGATTTGAGAGCAGTTCTTGGAAATTCTTTGGTTTTCAAAATAAGTATCAATGTTTCCTTGGTGTAAAGTAAAAACTAAAGCCGTTAGGCAACTTCTTACTAGCTTCTTAGACAGCTAGAATATTTCCTTCTTTTGAAAATCAGTGCCTCCCCTTTATAAATGAAATGGGAAAGAAAACATGGCAAGAGGGAGCCATACTTTACCACAATTGAGAATAAATTTGGGAATAGTGAATGTGGTAGCTTAAAAAGAGCTACACATTCTTTGCTGCTCTTCCCATCCAGAAGTAAAATCTAACTGACCTCCCCTTGAAACTGAGCTGGCTTTCGTGATTTCTCTGACCGATAGAATGTAGTAGAAATAATGTTCTGGGGTTTTTGTAGCTATGTAAGAAGGCTTCCATCTTCTTTGGCATTACAGTGTTTTCTCTGGGCATCTGGGTCTGTCTATAAGAAGTTCAGGTACCATGAGACCACCATCCTGAAGGCGTCATGTGCAGATTCTCCAGTTGATAGTCTTGGTTGAGCCTCTGCCAAGGTGCCTGACATGTGAGTAAAGCCATCTTGGAGCCTCCAGAATGGTCCTATCCACTGAATAGCACCAAGTGAGGCTTATAAATACAACATGGAATAGAAGAATCACTCAGCCCTGCCTCAATGTCTGACTCAAAAAATCCTAAGATAGGGGCGCCTGGGTGGCGCAGTCAGTTAAGCGTCCGACTTCAGTCAGGTCACGATCTCGCGGTCCGTGAGTTCGAGCCCCGCGTCAGGCTCTGGGCTGATGGCTCGGAGCCTGGAGCCTGTTTCCGATTCTGTGTCTCCCTCTCTCTCTGCCCCTCCCCCGTTCATGCTCTGTCTCTCTCTGTCTCAAAAATAAATAAACGTTGAAAAAAAAATCCTAAGATATAGTAATATAGTTGTGGCCTTAAGCCACCAAGTTGTGGGGTCTCTTGTTATGTAGCAAGAGATAACTGGGACAGACTTCTCTGCTGGCAACCAAAGTTGGTTCTAAAGCAGGGCAAGTCTGTTTTTGTGAATGATACCTCAACTCTACCGCTTGTGACCTATCATCTGGGCGTGGCTGGCCTTATTTCCACTAGTTGGAAATACTAGTGTCTTGGTCAAAGGTGGGAGCTGGGATAAACTAATACCCCCGTGAAAAATAGTAATGTTGCTGTTTGATGTTCTTTTTGCTTTAAGTTCTGGCCCTCTCATGCCCTTACCAGTTTTCCTTAAGCTACAGCTGTGCCCCTGGCCCTCAGAACAGTGTCTGGGTCTGGTTAGCTGTCGCCAGACACACTGATAATCTGGCTAATTACCTTTTACCTTGCTCAGCCTCCTTGATGGTTATGCACTGAAGCCAGAATACCACTAAAAAGTATTAAGACAGAGGGGCAGTGAATCAACTTTAGATGCTGTCTTAGTTTGCTGGAGCTGCTGTGACAAAACACAATAGACTGGGTAGCTTAAAAAATAGACATTTATTTCCTGCATTTCTGGGGTCTGGAAGTCTGACATCAGTGTGGCAGCGGACTTGGGTTCTGTTGAGAACCTTCCTCCTGGCTGGCAGACAGCCTCCTTGTCATTGCGTGCTCACATGGCCTTTCCTGCATGCGTGTGCAGAAAGATTTCTCCCTCTTCCCCTCTCTTTTTAAACATTTGTTTATTTTTGAGAGAGAATGCGAGCAGGGGAGGGACAGAGAGAGATGGGGACAGAGGATCTGAAGTGAGATCCATGCAGGCAACGGTGAGCCCGATGTGGGGCTCGAACCCCCTGAGATCATGGCCTGAGCTGAATTTGGACACTCAACCGATTGAGCCACCTAGGTGCCCTCTTCCTCTTCTGCTTTTAAGGGTATTAATCTCATCATAACGTTCATACCCTCACGACCTAATCTAAATGAGATTTCCTGCCAAAGGCCACCGCCACCGAATAGCGTCACATTGGAGGTTAAGGCTTTAATATATGAATGTTACTGGAGGGAGGATACAGTCCATAACAAAGGTATATAGAAAATAGCGTAGCAGTCCTGAGACTGCTATCCTTACAAAGTCCTGCTTGCAAGGTTGGCCCTTGGCTGATGTCTGAGAACTCATATTTTGGGAGTTTTCCTACCAATCTCTAACTGATGAGAGACGTTCACTGTGCCTGGACTGTTTGTATAAACAATGTGGTTTATGCTGAACTCCTGCTTTCCTTCTGGGAGTCTGGAATTTTGGTATGTGCTCAGCAGTAAGTGCCTATGTGACCAACTCCAAAAAAAAAAAAAAACAAAAACAAAAAAAAAAAAACCCTTGGGTAATGAGTCTTTACTAAGCTTCCCTGGTAGACGATATTTCACATGTGTTGTCATAATTTGATGCCGGAAGCATTAAGCATGTCTTGTGTGACTCCATTGGAAGAGGACTATTGGAAATGTGTGTCTAATTTCCTCCCGACTTCTCTCCTTGTGCCTTTTCCCGTTGGTGATACTGCTTTGCATCCTTTCTCTGTAATAAATCATCAACCTGTGACTGTATACTGAGCCCTGTGAGTCCTCCTGGTAAATTACCAGACCTGTGGTGGTCCTGGGGACATCAAACACAGATGGCAAGAACAGAAGCAAAGGAGAATTAGACACACGCACACACACACACACACACACACACACACACACACCCAATGTTCCAATTGAGACTGTCATACGAGAAAATTTTAAGATTTGTAATGAAAGAGAATTTGGAGTTTTATTAGATAATGCCAGTAATATGCATGTGTTAATCCTTTATATGCTTGCTTAACTGTCTCCACTTTTTGCCTGCTTTCCTATCCTCAAATCGCTCCCCAACCTGCTTCAGTGCAACATCATCCCTGCTCCCTCCGCAGCCCTGATCCAGCTCGCTTTGAGCCTCCGTCCTACCCTCTGTCACTTCTTGTCCTTCATTTTACTTCTTCAGCAGCACCTCCCACAGCTGAGCTCTTGCCTTGAAATCCTTTCTTCTCTCGGCTTTCGCAGTACTGCTGTTTCTCGATTTCCCTCTGACCCCTCCATCCATTCCTTTCCAGTTTCCTTTGCTAATTTTGCATCCCGTTTCAAAGCTTCAAATGTTGGAATGACTCTGTGCTGAGCTGCGTTCTGTTCCTTATTTAAACACGCTCCCTAGTCACGTGGTTTCTAGTCTCGTGGCTTTAAATATCACCCAGAAGCTGAAAAGTCTAAGATTTATGGCTCCACACTGAACTCTCCCTTGAGTGCCAGGCAACCACTTCGACTCTTTGCTTAGAAGCATAAAGGCTTTTCAAATTTAGAATGTTCAAAGCCGAACTCCCGATTCTTTGTCTCAATACTCTTATCTTTGTCCAAACCTTCTCCTCTCCCTGTCCTCTTGTCTTTATAATTGCTGTTTATCAATCTCATTCAATATCTGCTCTAACTCAGAAGCTACCAACAGATTTTACTCCCAGAAATCAAGGTTCCACTTAAGAACATTACCAACGAGTTTAATGGCTCTAGTGAGGGTCACATGTCTATATCGTACCCTAGCAACTCCTGATAGAGGACTCTTTAAACCTGCATTCTTAAACTTTTGTAAGGACACAAGCCTCTTTGAGAATTTGGTAATGATAGATCCCTCAATAAAATACACATAATCACTTAAACAAAGCAGTATAGAAATAACTTCAAATTGTATACATATATATATATATATGAGCAAATATGAGCACATGTCTATACAAACTATATAAAATATACACACACAGACACACACACACATATATATGTATCTATACATAAAATTTCAAATGCATTAAAACAAGATGTGGAAAAATCAAAATCATAATGGGTGAGTTATAAACAAGCTTACTGTACAAGCGAGGATAGTTTAGGTATGCTAGAGTAAGAAGTCAACGCCAAAAATCTGTTTCTTTCACATGATACATGTCCATTGCTGTTTGGCACTTGTATCTCACACCGTACCTTCAATAAATACATGATTAAAATCTGCTCTAAGCCTAGTTTCAGCCACCATCTTCTCTTGCCCGACTGCCAAGAGCCTTGTAGTAATCTTTGCTTCCGTTATGGTTCCTACCCACAGTTATTTTTTGTTATTATGGCGTATGGAGCAGGATGGAAGGGAGTGAGTGCTGGAAATAGACTGTATGAGTGAGAGTCTTAGACTTGCCATTTAACGAATTTTGTCAGTTTTCTAATCTTTAAATGATAACCATAATAATATCCATTACAGAGTCATTGTGAGGATTATGTAGATTGACATATGGAAACATAAAGCATTCGGATATCACCTAGTACAAGAAACAATATTAGTAATTATTCTTATTGCTATTAACGTTCTCCAGAAAAAGAGAACCAATAGAGTGTACATATATATGGAAAGAAATCTGTTACAAGGGACTGGCTCACATGATTATGAAGTCTGAAAAGCCCTCAGATCTTCAGTCAGCAAACTGGAGCCCCGTGGAGGGGGCGGGGGTGTGGTAATGATCTAGTTCGAGTTCATGTTCAAAGGCCTGAGAACTAAGAGAGCCAATGGTGTAGTTTTAGTCTGAAAGCTGAGACCCAGAAGGAGCTGATTTTTCAGTTTGGGTCCTTCAGGCAGGAAAAGACCAGTGTCCTAGCTGGCACTGTAAGGCAGGAGAGCGCTTATCTAGGCCTTTCTATTCTATTCAGGCCCTCAGCGGATTGTATGAAACCACCCACAGTAGAGAAGGCAAGGTGCTTCACTCAGTCCACCGCTTCAAATGTTAATCTCATCCCAACACAGCACGACAGACACCCCCAGAACAGTGTTTGACCAAATGTCTGGGCAAATGATGGCATAGTCAGACTGACACATAAAATTATCCGTCAAAATTTGTATTGTTACTAACCCGCTCCTCAGCCTGAGTCAGCTTTTAAAAATGTGAATCAGATTGCATCCCTTCCCTCCCTGCTCCTGTCCTCCAAAGATCTGCCATCACAGTCCTTACGGGCACAGGGCAGACTCTGTCAGTGAGAGTCCCCTCCACACTGTCACACACCCCTTCAGCCAGGCTCTTTCGTTTAGGTACCACAGATTTATCAGACGCTCCTCTGCAAGGCCCTCCCTTCAACTTCCAGAGAAATCACACTGAAGTCTTGCGTTGTCTGTCTAAATCATTTCTCACGATGTTGGAGGCCAATAAAATACATACACACGCACACACCATGGTTACCACAGTACTGTCATGTTTCTCCAAATAAATCCTCTCTTAAGTCGTCAACTCCCCCAATTAAATTATTGGCTGTTTGTTTATATCACCAGGAAGTAGATGTTGTATTGAGTTCCTATACACTTGGATATTTTCTTTGCAGGTCTTATAGATGGTCTAGCATTTTGCTATAGAATAAGGGGTCAGTTATCACCTATTGTCTTAGGGCTCAACTGAAACTGATTTAAAAAGGGCCCCATTCTTTTTTTTTTCCTATTTATTTATTTATTTATTTTTATTATATGAAATTTATTGTCAAATTGGTTTCCATACAACACCCAGTGCTCATCCCAAAAGATGCCCTCTTCAATGCCCATCACCCACCCTCCCCTCCCTCCCACCCCCCCATCATCCCTCAGTTTGTTCTCAGTTTTTAAGAGTCTCTTATGCTTTGGCTCTCTCCCACTCTTTTTTTTCCTTCCCCTCCCCCATGGGTTTCTCAGGATCCACATAAGAGCGAAAACATATGGTATCTGTCTTTCTCTGTATGGCTTATTTCACTTAGCATCACACTCTCCAGTTCCATCCACGTTGCTACAAAGGGACATATTTCATTCTTTTTAATTGCCACGTAGTACTCCATTGTGTATATAAACCACACTTTCTTTATCCATTCATCAGTTGGTGGACATTTAGGCTTTTTCCACAATTTGGCTATTGTTGAGAGTGCTGCTATAAACATTGGGGTACAAGTGCCCCCATGCATCAGCCCTCCTCTATCCCTTGGGTAAATTCCTAGCAGTGCTACTGCTGGGTCATAGGGTAGGTCTATTTTTAATTTTTTGAGGAACCTCCACACTGTTTCCAGAGTGGCTGCACCGGTTTGCATTCCCACCAACAGTGCAAGAGGGTTCCGGTTTCTCCACATCCTCTCCAGCATCTATAGTCTCCTGATTTGTTCATTTTGGCCACTCTGACTGGCGTGAGGTGATATCTGAGTGTGGTTTTGATTTGTATTTCCCTGATGAGGAGCGATGTTGAGCATCTTTTCAGGTGCCTGTTGGCCATCTGGATGTCTTCTTTAGAGAAGTGTCTATTCATGTTTTCTGCCCATTTCTTCACTGGAAAGAAGTGTTTTTTTTGGGTGTGGAGTTTGGTGAGCTCTTTATAGATTTTGGATACTAGCCAAAAGGGCCCCATTCTTATATGTTGTTATATAATCCTTGCCACATTCTTTTCAAAATGGATATTTTCAGTGTCTTCAACAGTGTTTGAAAAAAATCCATGTCCATCAACATTAGATTCTTTTATTTGTAAACTCTGTAATTCATTAACATTTTTAAAACAAATAATAACAATATCCCACTTCTTTTATTATTTATGTGTGCATATGATCTATTTATCTAATGTATATACAGTGTTTATATATTTACATGTCATGACATTCTTGACATTTGATATTTTTAATTTCCATTTTCTTCTATTATCTCTGTATTTTTTCTAATTTTCTCTTTCATCAATTTATATTTATCTGCCACAACTGAGGTGAAGTTCTTAACAAGCTAAGCAGTTTTTTCAGCTTCGTTTATTTAATAATCCTGTCCTTCCACATTTGTTAAGTCCTTAATACTATATGTCTTTTCTGTAAATGATATTTATTCTGCTCCTTTGTTTTGTCTGTTCATTTTTTTTTTTTTTTTTACTGCTCTCAGTATCAAAAAAATATAGCTTTATAAAATTTGAAACACCTTTGTCATTGACTTTTAGGAATACAGAAAATTTAATTTTTTTTATGTTTATTTAGTTTTGAGAGAGACAGAGTTTGAGCCGGGGGGAGGGGCAGAGAGAGAGGGAGACACAGAATCCAAAGAAGGCTCCAGGCTGTAAGCTCTCGGCACAGAGCCTAATGCGGGGCTCAAACTCATGAGCTGTGAGATCATGACCTGGGCTGAAGTCAGACACTCAACCCACTGAGTTACTCAAGCATCCCAGAGAATGTTAAAACTAAAGGGTTGTGGGGCACCTGGGTGGTTCCGTCTGTTAAGTATCCGACTTTGGCTCAGGTCATGATCTCAAGGTTCCTGGGCTCCAGGCCGGTGTCTGAGCCCTGCCTTAGGCTCTCTGCTGTCATGGGGAGCTGCTTTGGATCCTCTGTCTCCTCTTTCTCTGCCCCTTCCCCGCCTCTCTGCTCCTCCTCTGTTCTTCCCCTGCTCCTCTTCTCTCTGTCTCTCAAAAAATAAATAAAAATAAACATTTAAAACTAACAAGTTGTGCGTGTGTGTGAAGAAACGGAATCAAAGTAATGTGAAATGTGAAGAAGGAGAATTGGTAGTCAGTTATGGACTTGCCATCATACTAAGTTTCCAACACTAGAAAGTCTCTGGAGACTTTTTTTGTTCAACTGATTAAAACTCCCAACAGAGAAATGTATTCTGTGTATTGTCCCTTGTGAACCTCTGAATGGAAAACCAGTAGACGAATGCTCTAGGAGATACTCTTGATTCAAATTGTGTTTCTACCCATCCCCCTCCAGTTAGAGCTTTTGAAGAGTTAGCCGCATACCAATAAGTTCCTCTATGCTATGGCTAAGAGCAGAAAATTAAAGCCATACTCTCTGTCAATAACCCTGGAATAATTTACAGAATGATTTACTGAATCCTTTGGGAGGACCTGGAAAGTACACTTAGCATGCTATTTCTAACACTGAAGCACAAAATGTCAGCCTTGCTTTTCCGTTTCTTTTATCTCCTGGATAGCTAAGAGTTAGGAGGAAACTCAGACTCCTAAATAAGAGTAATTCAAATTGAGAACAGGAAACAAGGGAGAAAATGAGCAAATCGATGATTTTGGATTTGGTATACAATTCTTTTAAAAAATCATTTCTTTCTTTAAGTGAACACTTCTAAACAGCCAGATTTTAGCGTCAGTACAAGAAATACTGCTCAGTTTCAACTACTCCATTAATAAAAAAAAAATGTGTAAAATTCGAATTTTGGGTGATATAAACACATTTTCACTGATTCGTCACTAGTCATTTTGGCATCTTAGGAAGACTGAACTTTAAAACTGATGACACAACAAACAGTGTTAGCATTAACTGCCAGATATTTGGGCCAATAGCTTTTGGATCTTGAAAAAGGACTCGATTCCAAGCCTAAAGTTATTGGCAATTAGTGGGAGGAGTATGGTCGTGAGAGAGTTTCTTTTCTCCTTCACCCTGTTTCTCTTGATCATTGTGTTTAAAGGACCTGGATGCATTCAAGTGATCTGTTGGATCCCTTGCAAAACAAGAATAGCTTTTGTTGTACATTATAATACATTAGGGTACAGATGGAGAATTAACGCATATCAGTGAAACCCAAGGCCCATTTCACACATACTCCACTCGAAAGCAAAAGGTACACCACAGCAAAAGAGGACTTGCCCTTGCTAATGCAGTTACTAGCATGGTGATCACAATGATGCCTAGGGGAAGCCAAGGATCCAGGTAGGTGTGTGCTTGTTGGTGAACTAGAGCGGTAGAGGGAAGAAGAGTTATCATAAAAGCAGGAGAAGGAGATGGGAAGGAGACAGCATTCTGAAACCTCACGAGCAAGGATCTCGGTATAACCAAAGAGCAGGCAAGTGAAAATAACAACTATTTGTACCACAGTAGGTTCCCACAGTTTCCTAATACCGTCTTTAGTAAGATGGGGTCCTTTCTCATAAAAGACTAAGCCTGTGTGCCTTAATCACCCGTATAGACATTAAAGTAGAAATTATATTTAGTACATGTTTTTCTGCCTTAGTGGGTAAGCCTGAACTTGGAGACGGGAGCATCAGTATGTTTCGCTTGAGAAGCTTATAACACACCTGATGATAGTGACAAATGGAGTTTCCGACACCCATCGATTAAAAAGTTAAGCTAAGTTGGACATTTCTCAATGAAAATAAATAATGTTGATTGATCATAGTTTTTCCATTTTGAAGTGTTCCTCTGACAAACGAGAGGCAGAGTTTCCAGTGCCTGAATAAATAACACGTGGGAAGGAGTAGTTTCAAGCTTTTGCCATGAGAAGTGTCTTCTCAGTTAAGGATGTAACATTGGCATGATGGCAGACAGTTCAAAGAACTCACACACTGGTTTTGGTCAAGCTGACTGTGCCGGACTTTTCACATGCGCTTTCAATGGAAACAGCCCATGTTCTCAAATTCTGCCTAGTAGCTAAACCACAAGGGATAATCATTTGCCTGCAGTTATATTATTTCTTCATGAAAGAAATGTGTCATCATACCTCCAATGTATGTATTAGGGCACTGTATGCATGCTTTTCTGAAATTTTTATTTTGTTTTTGGTAATAATGCAGATTTAGTCTATTTTCTCCATCACCAAGGAATCATTGGGGACAACGTAAGCCTCAGTTATCTATCTTGACTTTTTTTTTTTTGCAAAAAAATTTCTAATTTGCAAAATAGCTTTATCTCTGTTTCAGGAAAAATACTATTCCTTAGATTTGTGTAACGATGCATCGCGATCATTCTCCGATAAGCTGCAGCTTTACCATGGTCATTGGATTCTTTTAATATGCTTATGAAAGGTTTTAGTCCAAATATTACCAGTAATCCTGCTGAGTCTATCTACTATAAAAGATAAAAGCTGGTTTCAAAATGGGACAACAGGCCAAAATCTGATAGTGACACAGAACATATCTTAATTTATATCCCTATTTTAAAACTGGAATATGTAATAATGTTATGAACAGTAAAATATTCTAAACAAATAGAAAATATAATGAAAAAGATTTTTCAGTCTTCATAGTTTTAATACAGATTTAAAACCAGCATCAAGTACATTTTTTAAAACAGATCATAACTGTTAAACCATGGAAGACACATTAAATAGCTTTGCTAATAGTTTATTTTGTACACTCAACATGGCAGACAATAGAGTTCATGTAATATTCCTTATGCTGCCCTCCAGTTCCCAACTTCCCTTGGGAAGTTGGCTGGGGCCATGCCACCATTTTTAGGAACAGAGTGATACTTTCAGTCTGCAGTACTTAAGGGATGTGTAAGCTCTCCCCACCCTATTCCTCTCCCTTGATTATAAAGGTCAAGTACTTCAGAGTGTAGAGTAGACGATGGAAGCTGTTCCCTGTATCAGCCCTTGGAAGAGAGCTGCCCTGAAGAGTCACCAGGCCCATGATGAATTTAAATGACGGACAAATACATTATGATTTTATAGTTTGCCATCACAGAATTATGTAGCCTGTTCTTTTTTTTTTTTTTTTTTCAACGTTTATTTATTTTTTTTGGGACAGAGAGAGACAGAGCATGAACGGGGGAGGGGCAGAGAGAGAGGGAGACACAGAATGAGAAACAGGCTCCAGGCTCTGAGCCATCAGCCCAGAAACTGACGCGGGGCTCGAACTCCCGGACCGCGAGATCGTGACCTGGCTGAAGTCGGACGCTTAACCGACTGCGCCACCCAGGCGCCCCTTATGTAGCCTGTTCTAACCAACCCACTGGTTAAACAAAGAAGCACTGCTTTGTTAACGCACGAGGGCTTTCACATGTATTTTTCATATCGCTGTCTATTTTATAGAGAGAAAGTCTTTACAAAGATGCATCCAAGAATACATCATTTGTAGAGAAGAACTGGAATTCAAATGTATCACCCAGAGACTTGAGGGACCATTTCTATTACGTACCTATCCTGTTAGACAGTATAGAGGATCTTCACATGTTTGTCACTGATACACAAAACTACCCATCAGATAGATACTGCTACTGCGGCTGTTGTTATTATTATTATCATTATCATTATTACTATTTTTCAGATAGAGAAACTGAGACTCAAAGAAGATAAATAATTCTCCAAAGTCACCCGTTTATAGACAGCATAGCCAAGACTGAAGCTCAGTCCCTAGCCCATGCTGCCTTTAGTCTCTGTACCAGTTCTCATTTAGATTGATACAAACGAAATCTTCCTTCTAATAGAAAGTGATTTTGTTACTCAGTAAATATGAGCTCCCCCTGTTCTTGTTTCATTTAAAGCAACTTATAGTTCTCAGCATGTTACCAGAAAAGATATGTGAAAATTCATTTTTAGAAAAATGAAAGAAAATATGGTTTAGTAAAATAACGCCTGACTGTGGATTTTTAAAAGCTAGCTTCAAAGAAGAGATCCAGAAAATATGATTGAAACATACTTATTAAAATGTACTTTTTAGGTTAAGATGTTAAATGATGGTAAAGCATTCCCATTTGTAGCATCAAATATTTAACAGCATTTTCTTTTTCCCTTCAACAGTGTTCCAGAATTTATGTTATAACTGCCAATATATTCCAAGTCATGTATCAACTTGGCATCTTAGTCTTTGTGAATTTTGTTTAAATTATGTGAAAAATGCAATTTGATCCTAAGCAGACTGAATTCTTTTGTGTTAATTTTCTTCTTGATTTATATTTCTTTTTTAAAAGAGACTTTGCTTTTCCAAATCACAGAATCTTTTGCACTATTCATTTATTTATAAGGAGTTACCAAGATCATATAAAAATATTTATAGATTTATACTATTTTAAATAAAATTTAAAGAAATTAATGTTCCATTCTCTCATTTAATATGTATTAGGTACACGGTTTTCGTTCTGAAATTGATCTAAAGTGTAGAGAAAGAAATTTCTGTTTGTATGTTATAAAATTATATAGCAAGGGCATGATATAAGTATGCTATATTAAATCTGTATTGTAAGTCATAACTCACCATAAAATAAACTAGATATTAAGGTTACCAAAGCCATTTTGCATAATAAAGAGGTGGTTTCATTAAAAGGTTTGGTATTATTATTCACTATATTTGAGTAAGACTTATCTACATAAAAATAACACCCCAAAAGGTGCATGTAAATAGATCTCAAACTCACAAAGAGGAGGCCATACTTCTGCTTACAACCTACTACTCTGAGGGCAATTTAAAATTCCCTACACCAGGCAACTAATCTGCCTTTCACACCTTATTTCAGGATAATAGAACAGAGAAAGAACAAGGTTTCTCCCACCATATTTAAGACTGCTATCCCATAAAAAACATTTGATTCCTTTCACTATTTTCCTGATATTACCTCCAACAGCTTTTATTCTTTTATAGCCAGTGTGCCATTTTCAGGCTATAAATAGCCATAAATTCCTTCAGGGCCAAGTTTTATAAGAATTATTCTTCCCCAGGGGCGCCTGGGTGGCTCAGTCGGTTAAGCGTCCGCTTTCAGCGCAGGTCATGATCTCACGGTCCATGAGTTCCAGCTCCGCGTTGGGTTCTGTGCTGACAGCTGGGAGCCTGGAACCTGTTTCCGATTCTGTGTCTCCCTCTATCTCTGCCCCTCCCCCACTCACGCTCTGTCTCTATCAAAAAGTGAATAAATGTTAAAAAAAATTTTTTTTTTTTAAAGAATTGTTCTACCTGGATTCTTAGAAGGCTCCGGATAGCTAACTTTTGATGAGCTATTTTAATTCTATCAGAGGAAATTAATATTATTGGGAACATAGATTTAAGCTATATAACTATACCGCATGGTCAGGTTAGTTGGTTATTGATTCCTGCTACCCCATCCCTGTGTCTCTGTGGTTATATTTGGGACATAGGGAGAGCAGGGAGCTAGAGAGAAACACACACACACATACACACATAAAGAGAGATTCACTGAATGACTGACTGAGGGAATTCTGCTATTATACATTTCCTTGAAGTTGGATTGAAGGTCATTATTTTGAATTAATAATTGCCCTTGTTCTCTCAAACCCCATTAAGCTTAATGGTCTGATTTAATTTACTTGGCTAGTCTTCACCCTAAAAATATCTTCTGCTCCTTCTACTTTTCCTTCTTTGATTGGAACAAAGTCTGGTTTTCATCCACACCACATAAAATTACTGAAAGGAACCAATGAACATTCTAGTAGTGAACAAGATTTATGGTAATTTCCCCCTCCACTTCATCAAAGTGTATGATTGCATGGCACATGCAGAGTAGGCAGACAGATTTTAATGATGTAATTACCGGAAGTTCCCCCCTCTGGCTAGTGTAAATACTGGACCTTCAGGGGTTAAATTTGTTTCCACAGGAGGGAAGTGGTAACTTTTTGAATGCCAACTTCTTCCTTACTCAACTAGATGTTTACTGACATGGTCTCAATCCGTCCTTGACTCTCAAAGGTTCTCACAGATACTGTTTTATAAGGTGTCTGCATAACAGTTTTCCATTAGTAAAGTTCACATGCATGAGGAAGAAGAACACAAGGAACAAGGATATGAACTCGATATCTGTTGTCATTATCAAAAATAGATGGTGTGAGTTCTAAACCTAGAAAACTCTGGCTTTTGCCAAAAATAGAAACTAGGTCTTCAACTGAATAAACCCATGTTTTGAAGAGAATGGGAAAAGGAAAACAAAAAATACGTTCCAATTTAATTTTTTATTTTTACATTAGTTTATGCATTTATTTTATTTTTTTAAATTCCAGATCAGCTATACAATTTTGTATTGATTTTTCAAAATTCAGTACCATTAAACATTTGCCTCTCATTTCTTCTCAACACATTTTTTAAAATGTATGGTTTTCTTATTTTAAAGATGCAGTTATTTGCTAAAAGAATCCAGATTTTTGAAAGTAGTATTTCCCTAGGGAGTTGAAAAATCAGGAAATTAGTTGTTTTCAAAGAGTTCAGTAAAGTTCATACCTGAAAGACATATGATACAATGTAAGTATTTCCGTTGGATTTTTGTTTGTTTCCTTGCTGTATTTTCCATTCTAGACTTGTTCATTTCTCCTTTGTGCTATAGGCAGGCATAGGAATGCTTGCTAGGAGGGCTAGTAGTATGCAGAAGGACTCCTGTAGGTGGCGCTGCAATCCTTCGAGAATAATAAAAGAACCACCAACCGGCCTCCATTATGGTTTACCTAGACGTTGATTTGGGATTACCTCAGAAAATGGACATGTTAATAAAAAATTGGTAACAATGGCTTGTTCAACTTCAGAAAAAAAAAAAAGAAGAAATTATGCTGGACAAACCCGCAAATAAATATAAGCATAGACAACACATTTTAAATGTCGGCACCAAAGTCTCCCCCAATCCCTACCCAATTTATCTTTTTTCAACTCTTGGTAACTTCAACTTTGACACATTGAAAAACAACCCAAGAATCAAAACACTGCATTGGCTTCCTCAACTAAATTTTCAAAAGCATGGAAAGACATTATTTGGCTGTAATATAAAACACTTAAGCTTTTCTGAAAAAACAAGGCACTAAACAGACCCTGTAGTGAAATTTACTGTATATGCAAAGAACAGAAATAGTTTCCAAAGTTAGCACTTTAAAGATTTTCAGTTCCTTATATATTCACGACTGTGGGAGACAACAGAAAAATAAAAAGAAATTATACTACTTGAATAAAAGCCTTAAATTAATGATTTGTAAGGTGGGGAAGTAGAGAAAAGTACCCTTTAACTTTCTCATAGACCTGATGCCGAAGTGAATTTCAACTTGCACTTGGAGTCTACAGCACGTTTTCTCAGTCTTGGAGTTATTGGCATTTGGGGTGGGATTCTTTGTCGTGGGGGGGAGTTGTCCTCCATTTGTGGTAGGGTTTCTCTTAGTTGTAGGGGGCTGCTCTCTGCGTTGTTGGATATTCAGCAGCATCCCTGACCTCTACCCCACTAGATGCCAGTAGCACTTCTCCCACCCTACCCCCACCCCCAAGTTTGTGACAACCAAAAATGTTTCCAGATGTTGCCAAATGTCCAGTGGATGAAAAAACTCAGCCTGGTGTGAGGACCACTGGTCTATAGTCATGTATTTTTATACGCGAAAGGAAAAGTCATTTGAAAAATACCATGGTGATAAGCTACTCATAAAAATAGGAGATAAGAGTTTCTTTTTTAAATTAAGGTCTCAGAGGACTTAGAGACCCTGTGCCTTTGTCATAATAAACTTGGTAATTCACCTCTACCTCTTGAATACAGCCAAACATGCACACATTCTCACATCATCTCCACCAAATTCATTCCTTTGTTTGTTTGTTTGTTTATTTATTTTAAAGTTTGTTTATTTATTTTGAGAGAGAGAGTGCACAAGTGGGGGAAGAGCAGAAAGAGAGAAGGAGAGGGAGAATCCCAAGCGAGCTCCGTGCTGTCATCTTAGAGCCCATGGGGCACTTGACCCCATGAGCCCTGAGATCATGACCTGAGCTGAAATCAGGAGTTAGACGCTTAACCCACTGAGCCTCCCAGGCGCCCCATCCACCAAATGTAAATGAATGATGTTTCTGTTTGAAAGCAAAACATATTACACTTTAAAGGCTTATCGGGCAATTAAACGGTTAACGAAGTTCCCCCTATACTAACATATTGAAGTTAAACATATTATGCATTTTTAGAAGTTTGCTGTAAAATAGCCCTCAAATAATAATGACTAATGAACTCACGAGGGTCTTTTTCGTTTAGGCATTTTATTTAAAATAACATCGGAATCCTTTACCCTGTCCTTCAATTTGAAGATGAGGAACCCTCCGATGGAATATGACAGAAAAGACGCTGTTCATGAAGCTTAGCTATTTTAAATAACTAAAAATATGACACATGAATTTACATCAGATGCCTAGGGCATCCTCTAACTAGAATGTCAGAGTTGGAAGAGATCTTAGAAACAGTCTTAAGTCCTACCACTTTAATAGTATAGAAACTGAGTCTTAGGGAGGTTCAGTTTTGGGCTCAAATTAATACAACGCTGGAAAGTGCTGGACTAGGCCTCAGGTTTCCCAAGGGCCCTTCCAGTGGCCTCCTCACCAGTCACTGCCAACAGTGGAAGAATGGCCTCTCAGCTGTGGGTCTACATTTAATCTATTTCTATATTTTGAAGTTAGTGATAAACATTCAGACAATGCTGGCTTGCCTGTGTATATTGTCAGAATGCTGGTTAAAACATTAAGACGCTGCTTCTTAGTTCAGAACATTGAGACTTCCTTCTTAAGTAAAACTGACAAATTTTTATCAAGATATCATTTGATAATTCTGTAAAGCTGCCCTGCTTATTTGCATGTTATAGTATTACAGAAATGCACATTAAATGAATGTCTAGTGTTAATGTTAAGAAAAGAAAACTTTTGGTGCATATTTATTTCCACACTTACTATTAATTAACTGTTGCTAACTGCTTACATAAACACAGGAGGAGTGCAATAGATTATCTCAAACGTGACTACAATGCCTGCCTTTGCACTTGCTTTATTTTTGTTGCTGTTCAAGTGTATCATGAGCTGTGTGATAACTCAATTGCCCTAATACCTTAATTTCTTTCCCAGATCAAAGTTTTGGAACCATTTGCTTGCTCAGCTTTGGACTCCATTATATTTATATATATATAGATGTAAGTGCTGGCATCCCTTTGCAGCATTTACTTAACAAACAGGACCACCAGGTAATCCAGAGTGAGTCAGTTATTTTTTAGAGGATCATCAAAATAAAAACAAATAAAAAATATGCTCATAGAGACCCTGCAGGCTCAAAAGGTGTTCCCAAACCTCAGGTTGAGGTGAATTATTCTAATAGCAATCTCCCCACCTCTTATAAGGAATGATATGACTAGATCTGATCCTTGAAATCACCCTTTAAATTCCCCATCCATGAAAACCATCCCTTTTCACTCTATTTAAAATACTCCAACTAAAAGTGTTTAACTATCTTTATATGAAGTTCATACAAACTCGACTTCAAATGTTACGTTTGTGCCTAATGGGTTTAATTACATTACAGGAAAAGGGATCATTGAAAACATGCAAACATGGTGTATATTATTTTGAAATGTAGGAAGAGATTGAAAAAGTATTTTTTAAAAGATGCAATGACCGTGTATAATACTCCTAAATACTATTTCTAATTTTAATACCACAATTCTGCTTTCAATTTGAAAACGCTTGGGTCAATCAAAATATATATTTTTCAAATTGGAGCTGTCCTATATGTATCATGGTACTTGATATAATGATGCTGGGACTGGGAAAACCTTAAGATTATTGCGACTTCAGTGAGTGGAAGCTGAAAAGCTGTTGTTTAATGGTGAGTGGTTTTTTTAAGAAGTGGAAACGTGAAGTCGTCTTCCATTAATTTGGGGGAAAATCCTAAAATGTTTCTGTAGTGGAAGAAATGAAAAGAAAATACCCATGTTCTTGAGGAAACTCTGAAGTGATTGAAGAAGAAACCGAGCTGTTTGTAAGTTGTGACATGTGACTAGAATCAGAACCGTGACTTTGCAGATATTTTCTTCATTTACTTGTTTCAGTCTGGGATTGGTTTTTCACCCTGTGATCTCGTTTTGTTCTCCCACTTTGGTGGTGACCCTGTTGATCCCACTCCTAGAAGAAAGCAATTTCAGATACACTTCCCTAGAATGGATATGAAAAAGAAGGCTCTGTGTAAAGTGTAATGTTATAAAGCTACCACAACGGAGAACAGACATCTATTTCTCCATTGCGCTGTCACAGTGTAAGGCTGGACATTGGCTTTTTTAGCCACATAAGGCAATGGAGACCTCTTCAAAATGTGAACTAACGAGCTGAACTGCGATCTGTGAGCCCAGTGAAGATGACCTACATTTCTTTTTTTTTTTTTTTTTTTTATAATTTTTTTTTCAACGTTTTTATTTATTTTTGGGACAGAGAGAGACAGAGCATGAACGGGGGAGGGGCAGAGAGAGAGGGAGACACAGAATCAGAAACAGGCTCCAGGCTCCGAGCCATCAGCCCAGAGCCCGATGCGGGGCTCGAACTCACGGACCGCGAGATCGTGACCTGGCTGAAGTCGGACGCTTAACCGACTGCGCCACCCAGGCGCCCCGATGACCTACATTTCTAAGAAGACAGGGTCACAAGGAGACTGGAAGACTCAAGACATGTCTTAGAATCATTGCTCCTGCATTTACTTGCTGAGTCATTGGGTGGGCCATTTAAACTCACAGAACCTCCGTTTCCATATATGTAAAAAGGGAATCGTTTATTTGACCAATTTGTTGGTAAACAAACAAAAAGCTAAAAATATAGGAAGTGCGACAGGATTTAAATGTATGCTGGATAGAGCCCACCTTATGTGTAGCACATGTGTATGAAGGTAGTAAGAAGGATAAAGTTCCTTCTATTAATTTTACAGAATCATTTGTCTCTCAAAAGTAGAACCCCGGGTCCTTTTTTTCAGGACTCCAGTAGCTTCCCGGCTACTGACAAGACCCTTAAACACAATTTCCTTTGTCTCTGGGCTTGGAAATAAAAGATGGTGCTCTTGTGGCAGGTACCGAGGATCCCACTCTGCGGAGAATTCTCAGGAGGGAGCTAAACGCACAGAGATTGGTGGCACAGACCAAGTATACGGATAACTGGCTCTTGTCACCCTTTTGGCCAGTGGGAAGAGTTGTCAATAATTACTTCATTTGAGAGCAGACCGTTAGTATCTGACATTTGATTGTCCTGGCCATGTTGTTCGTGCAAGTTCATTCATTACTTTGAAAAAGGAAGATAAACTTTTACTTGCTTTTTAACTTTACAGTATACGGGAATAATTTTTAGGTGTCATTAAAATTGTTTCAAAAATATGAGTTGAATGGGCCTCATAAATTCTGTCAGTTAGATGTGTCGTAATTTAGTCAACAATTCCTCTGTGACTGGATATTTCACCCGGTGAAAGTTGCCTTAATATAAAGAAGGCTGGCAGGAATCCTTTATAAAACACAATTTGGTCCATAGTTGTAATTATACCCACAGTAAATTTTCTAAAAGTAGAGTTATCATTTAAAATATTTTTATTCAAAAATTTTATTTATATATTATATATTATTTATATATTTTATTCAAAATTTATTATTTAGTCAAAAATTTTTTATTATTCAAAATCATTTTTGAAACTCTTGATTGCTTCTCAGGAAGTGTGGCACAGATTAGTCCCTCCCACAGTGCTGGAGAGTATCTCATCATACTATAGCGAATATGAATATTTAATCATTAAAAAGGGAATAAGAAAGGAAGAAAATATTATAGGTACATCATCATTATAATAATGGGTTTTTTATTACAATTCAGTATTTTTAAATTTTGTATCTTTTCTTCTTTAAAGATATCCTTTGACTATTTTTCTATTAATTTAAAAAATTAATCCTATATATTGAACATGAATAAGACATCAATAGGACAGTAACTTTTTCTTTCATATATGTGACATTTTCCAAATTTTATTTGCTCTTTAATTTTGTTAGAAGTGTTTAATTCATAATTGGATTTATTTTTAAAGCTAAAGCTTCTAATGGGCTGCCTGGGTGGCTCAGTTGGTTAAATGTCTGACTTCAGCTCTGGTCATAATCTCGAGGTTTGTGAGTTCGAGCCCCACATTGGGCTTCGCGCTGGCAGTGAGGAACGCGCTTGAGATTCTCTCTCTCTTCTTTCTCTGCCTTGTGCGCATTCTCTCTCTCTCTCTCAGATAAATAAATAAACTTAAAAAAAATTAACACATCAATTAAACAATCAGATGAAATCATATACTTCTTCATGCAAACGTGGTTGTAATTTTAACAGTCTCTCCTGGTTCATTCACATTCTTCGGGTTACATATTTAGTGATCTCAAATCCAATAACTTATATTTATATAAATCTTGTACATTTTATATTTAAAATATAATATCTTTAGAGAAATTAATTCACACACACAGACATACCATGAGAGTGTATACTTTTAAGCTCCTGAACTTTTCTAAAGTTTATTCTGCCAAAGCTTAAAAATTCATATAAAATTGTTAATAAGGCTTGAATTGTGATAAATTATTTAGCTTCTTTATAAACTTTCGTTTTAAGCCACTGTCATGTTTATGACTTTGTTTCACAGCTAGAGGAGATAAAATGGTAAAATAAATGCAAATAAATGATAGCTGATTAAACTGTATCTATATACATATATATTCATATTCATAAGGCATAGGTGGAAAAGACTGGAAAGAAGTGTTCTAATCTGAGGGCTGTATGTGGTAAATATTTTGTGAAGATCTGAATTTCACAGTGTGAGACTCTTATAACGTGCAGTCAATTGTTATTTGCTTTTAATGAAACTATGAGCCCAATATGATGGAAATCATTTGTTATTAAATCAAAGAAGAAAACAGACTTTAAGAAGTCCTGAGACTCCATCGCAATGAAAAATCAAAAGGAAATGATGCTTTGATAAAGCTATCAAAATTTAAATATATGTACGAAGATTCTATATCTGCTTTCGTTTAAAGAAAGACTTTTCAGCTGGAAAAATATGACAAGACTCGAAGAGAAAAACCAAAAGCTATCTGGGTCTTGTCTCCCTTTTATAAAGTGTGGTTTTGTCATGTCGCCCAGGAATGTTTTATTCCAACTTAATGCAGAACAGAAAATTGATTAATGCTGACATTGCTTTCCTACGTTTCTGTACTGTATTTACCTGAAATACAAACCACAATTTCAATAAATGCACTTGTCAGATAAGAACAAAAAAACATTAAATCTGCCCAAAAATTCTGAATAAAACACAGGTAGTCTGGCTGTACTCCTTTCTTACAGGAAAAAAAATGTATATATAAGAGGATATTTAAAAGTAAGTAAGGAAAAATGACTAAATGATCAGTACTTTACAAAAGAAAAAACAATATTAGTCTTTAAAGCCAAAAGCCCATTTTCTCTTATTCCTTAACTCAAACTAATATTCCATTTAGAGAACATTTTCCTTCTCCCCATGGGGAGCTCTGATTTTATTTTTTTCCCCCTGATTCAAAAGTGTTGGATATTTAGAGCAGATGCAACTCCATGAGCCTCTCCTTCCTCTACATAGCTGTTACAGGCTATGATACAAATTGTCTTCTTGAGTTCTCACGAAGCCATTTATATCCGCGTCATTAATACTTACCTTGAACTTTGCACACTGCTACTTGCCATACTTTCCTTGGAACCCATGTTCCTTTACGGTGAGGTTCTTTTGGAAATAAAACTCCCCTGAAAATGTTATGAGGTGCTTTCATCTTATGCCTCTAAAGCTAATCCAAAATCTCAGTTAAAAACTTATTGTTTTCTATGAGCCAAAGCCAAAACAAATCTACTTATGCTTTATGAGTTTCAACTCAAACAAGATGATCTTTATAGAAAAACCTGTGACAGACATTTACTTAAAACAATTTCGTTTTTTTAATATTTTTTAACATTTATTCATTTTTGAGAGTGAGAGAGACAGAGCGTGAGCAGGGGAGCGGCAGAGAGAGAGAGGGAGACAGAATCTGAAGCAGGCTCCAGGCTCTGAGCTGTCAGCACAGAGCCCGATGAGGGGCTCGAACTCAGGGACTGCATGATCATGACCTGAGCTGAAGTCAGATGCTTAATCGACTGAGCCACACAAGCATCCCTGCTTAAAATAATTTCTAAGAGTGACCAGAAATTCAGTAGGGCAACTGTATACACCTGAAGAATCAGAATGTGCCTACCAATCATCAACTGTCTGATTTTTCTGTGACAAGAAGTTGGGTCTGTCAGTAATCCTCCAAATTATGATCTCTGTATGGTTATAGTTTCAGAGCATGGCTGGTGATGGTCAGAAGGCCATATTTATAGCCTGAAAAGTATTTGCCCAATAAAGATAAAGCTTTTGATTTTTGCAATATATGCACTGAAGAAGTACAAATTTAATTTTTGGTCAGCTTTTTCACTGATGTGCACATTCCTGGATTAATTAAATTGTGTTCTGAGGAAAAATCTGTGAGTATATCCATGCTTAAGCCAATAGCTTTTGATGATGTGAATCTTATTTTTAAACATTTTTATAAGAAGTCAGTAATGAGACAAGTTGTGGATTTGTTTTTGGTTCTTTGCAATTAGATGAATAATGATATGAAATGCTGCATGTTCTGGCAGACAGATGATAACAAACACATGCCCTGTGATTATATTTGAGTAAAATGACATCTTATGAGGTTCTTTGAGTGATAGTAAAGCCAAGAGTGTAATTTATCAACAGTGTTATATTCACCTAAAATTTTTCAATTACTCTCTATATTTCCTTCTTTATTCTCTGTGCCACTGTCTCTTTCTGTCTTTATCTCTATTTCTCTCTCTGGTATCTCTTGAGCAAACTGCCTTTCCTTTCTTTCTTATTTCATTTAACAAATTGATTTAAGCTTTGTTATTAAGTTTCTACTATGAACCACACACTGAATCTCATGCTGGGTATAGACTGATGATTGAAATAGTCTTTATTCTAAAGGAACTGTCAGTAGTTGAGGGGTATCATGTATTAAAAACTGATGGTTTCTTCTGCTTCTGGAAAACATGGTGAACTACCACAGTTCTCTGTATTCCTTCACAGAACCAACCATAGAACAGTTAGAGAAGTTAATGCATTCTGAATCATTGCAAAATTCTGATGAGCACTATTCACATTGTATTCTTAGGGAATGGTATCTCACTGGAGTATACAATATAATATGAATGATGCTCCCTGGAATACGTAAAGCAACAGCCATGAGAAATTCTATTCAACCACTAACTAAAAACAAAACAAAACAAAACAAAACTGAAAAAATCTGTAGAGAAACCAAAGATGGTTGGATCTTGATGGAACAAGGGTACTGGGAGATGGTGAAGTTTTCAAATTGGGGAAGGCCAGGGGCCTCAAAAGAGGCACAGCTTGATCTGGATTTCCTATTTATGCCCTTCCCTCTTGCTAAGCCTTCAGTTCCATGGGGCAAGAATATAGCAGCACCAGCTCCACTGACAGTCACATAAGGTAGAGGAACAAGGAGGGGAATTGAGTCTGTGGTGGAGATCCTCTACTAATGAATGTACATAGCGTGGGGAATGTCTGAACATTCTTGAATCTGCACCTTCATTCCCCACTGCATGAGCTAATCAGAACAGAAGGGAAGGGTCTAGGATAAAATCAATGACAGGGGCAGAGTTACTAGAAGGTTCCTAGAAGTAGGATCGGGGCTTGAAGGGCTATCAGTCTAGAATGTGACAACAGAATATCCACTCATAAACCAAACAGAGCTCAAGTTAGAGGCCAGGTTTTTGTAACTTCTCCAGTAACAAATATTAGTCAAAATAGTGGACAGATCCAATAAAATACACGTTTCTAGTTACTGAGAAGCTCAAACAATATGCAATACAAATCATCAAATGGAAAATCACCTAAAAAAAGCAGAACTAATGCAAGAGAAACAACAAATATTTAAACTGAATATTATAAATGTATTCAACAGACAAGGAAAAACATTAAAACATATAAGGAGAAATTTTAATGAAAATGGGCAGGTGTTGGGGGAGAAACAACCCAATGTGGAAATTTTAAAAAAGAGCAACGGATGGGTTGAATGACAAAATGAATACGTAGGAAAATGAATTAGTGAGGTGGGAATTGGGTAGGAAACCCTCTCAGAGGCACAGGAAGGGATTAATTGGGCATGACAGGAGGGAAGCGAGGGAGAAAAATTAATGAGTAAAAATGGTAGATATTGGCAGAATTGTCAACATTTGGATAATAGGAGTCACCAAAATAAAGAATATTTTTGTGATTTGGGGTTAAGAGGGATGTTTTAAAACAAGACTTCAAAAAGCACAAACAGCAAGGAGAAAAACTGAAGGGTATGATTTTATCAAAATTGAAGATCTCTGTTCCATGATACCAAAAGCAAAATCAAACGAAGAATGTAGAAATAGGAGAAATTACCTGCAATGTCTAAAACTTACAAGAAATTTTAACACGGATATACATAGACACCTAGGTACCACAGCTGGGAATTTCCAGCTAAAGCAGTTATTCTGGAGAGGAATCAGGAAATGCTCCATGAAGTAAGGTATGTGTGTTCCCCAAGATTTACTAATTCCACTCAATATATTGTGGAGTAAATCTCATGCTAGGAAGTAGGTAAGAAAACATTCCTGGTACCACTGGAGGAGAAGAGTTGAAGGCAAGTTAACTGGCCATTGCTGGGGGGGATGGAGTAGTTAAAATGTAGGATACGCATATAATGGAATACCTTGCAGTACTCAGTTAAAATGTGGGCTCTGGAATACTGTGCAATATTCCAAAATGAGAACTAGATTTGTGTATATATATATGTGTGTATATATATATATATATATATATATATATATATATATCAACATGAATGGAACTAAAAGACTAAAGCATGAAAATTTTAAGAAAAAGTGATATTTAAAACAGTATCCTAAATACACAAAGCATATACATTCACGTGCATACATAATACTATAACTTTTCAAACATGAAAGTTGGATTTGATATACATACTTGAAAAAGCTGAAAAAGAAGTAACTACCACAGAAAGGAAACCAAAGTGAGATGTAGATGATAGGAACAAAATAACATTAAAAGAAACCAAAAATGGGTTTTGTTTGGAAGGTTATAGAACGTCATAAGAGGGGTAGACTACCAATTCTATTATTGTTACCTAAAAGGAAAATGAAATTAATTACTTTATTCATAATTATTATAAAGGAAAGTAACAGATAATTTTCAAATGTTCTTGGTGGGGGCTGAGTGAGAGAAGATAATTCTATCTTCCATCTAGATGATGATTTTCAGGAAAAAAAATCCAGGAGGATGTAATGCTTGAAATGAATCATGAAAGACAACTGGAAGTCAATGTATTGGATAAAAGTTATTAGGGAAAAGGAATTTCAAGAAGTTAGTCACTGTACTTACTACCTGTAAAAATACGGGCCATAAAGAACATGGCTTGTTCAGAGAACTGTGGGTCACTCTTGGAAAGAAGATGATGAAGTTGCAAATGTAAGCGAGAAGCCATGAGGGCCTGTGTATCATGGATGTTATCCTGAAGGAGAGCATCTGAACAATTTAAAGTAGAAGAGTAATATAGTCAGATTGCATTTTAGGAATACCACTTTGAAAATAATATGGAGGCTAAGCTGGGGTTGGAGGCAGGTGTATAGTTTGGGGAGGAGGGTAAGAAGTCCTCTTGTAGAGGGGCGCCTGGGTGGGCTTGGTCGGTTAAGCGTCCGACTTCGGCTCAGGTCATGATCTCACGGTCCGTGAGTTCCAGCCCCGCGTCGGGCTCTGTGCTGACAGCTCAGAGCCTGGAGCCTGTTTCAGATTCTGTGTCTCCCTCTCTCTCTGCCCCTCCCCTGTTCATGCTCTGTCTCTCTCTATCTCAAAAATAAATAAACGTTAAAAAAAATAAAAAAAAAGAAGTCTTCTTGTAGAGAGGCCATTCTAAGGATATTCCCATAATCCTGCAAAGAAATAACTGAAGTCTGAGATTAAACAAAGACAACGAGGAGTGAGATAAAGTGGCAGAAGTCAGAGGTTGAGGAAGTAAAATTCATACAAGAATAGGCGTAGGCGTAATGATTCATCTACATAGATGGGAGTAGAAATCTCAGACAATGTTAAGATTTTTAATGGCAGTGATGAAGGTAGGGAAAGCAAGAGGGATGGCAGATGGAGCATGAGACGCATATTGGCTTGGAGGTTCCCACGATATAAAGAAGTGGTCAACGGTGCTCTCTTGTAAGGATTTCAAAATACACTGTGGCACTCTGAGGCAAGATCTGGACCAAAGCTGAAGATCAGGTAGTCAACTATGTTTGCCTGGGAATTTTTGAGGGTGGTATTTAGAACATGAAACAAAATTGGCAGAGGAAAAAATTCAAAGGGACATTTAAGAGGTAGGCAAAAGAAAAGAAACATATGAAAACATAAAGATATTACATCTCAGTAGGTTTCCTTCATGAAATGAAGTAGGTTTTTATTTGGGGAAAGTTTTGTGTGTGTGTGTGTGTGTGTGTGTGTGTGTTTCCTACCTTTTCAATATGAGCAACTATTAAAATTTCAATTAAAAAGTACTCCACCAAACGATTTAGGAAAGATGTTACATCCTATCTTCGTAGATGTAATTTTACATATTTCTCCGAATAACTTCAGTTTGGGCCTCTATTTCAGCTGGTGATGGAAAGTCTAATACTGCCAGTTCATAAACCCAGTCACTCCCCTTCTCTGTTTTCTTCCCTCTCCCTGAAAGTCATCTAACAGTAATATAGAGGAGGGCATCATTTAATGTAGCTTTTTAATGTCAGGGGAGGGTTGTTTGTAATGAGTGTCATCCTCCATTTTCAGCAGCTCCCCAGCAGGGTCCCCATCTTGCCTTGCGTTGCCTTCTATCCTCACTGGCCCAGACTTTGCGTCTAGTGGAAAAGTTCATGCCTGCTATTGGGACCTTGTCCTGGCTCTCAGCCCCTACAGATAAGTCTGCCCATTCAATACTTCGGAACTTAAACAGGTGCTTTTCCAACATGGAGTCTCCGTGAAGCACCTTCGTCAGCTCTTATTCTTTGGGGCTCACGGATCCCCCCAAGGTCACACACTTTTCTGCTTCTCAGTGTCTCCTCACAACCCCTCCAGCCTCCTCTTCCTTTCAGCAATCAGATTTTTTTTTTCTGTTAGGCAAGTAAACGATTGCCTATTAGTATGCATCTTTCACTGCTCTGTTAGTCTGTAACCTGAACCCCACAACTTTGTTCTGGAAAAGCAAAAGCCAGTTTTTTCATAATTCCAAGAGAAACGTTTGTTTCTCAATAAAGCCTACATATTTTGCACATCAAAACACCTTGGCTTTCAAATTGATGTCTGCAGGCGGTAAGATTTACAAACTCTACTTAGTAGCTCACAACATAGCTTTTTATTCAAGGCCACCATACATAGAAAGGGAGAGAAAATACCTGGGTCATTGGGAAAGGAACGACTACATAAAAAGCTGGAAAACAGTAAGCTCTAATAGATTACAATATTATTTTATTGTCATTTGATACAAATTTCTATGTAAACCAAAAAGGGTTATCAACTGAACAAAGAACTCCCAAAAATCTAAGGCAATAAAGATTTATTTCCCAGAACAATTTATTTACTTCCCAGAACAATGCAAGAAAGAAGGTGGGGGCTGGGAAGAGTAAACGGTGGTTATGTTCATTCCAGGACCTATGTCCCTTTCATCTGGTGGCTCCACTATCTCTCAAGGCCTCAGAGTCCCCTATTGGTTAGCCGTATCTGGCAGTAGGCAGGGAAGAGAAAGTGAGTAGAAGGTCCCATGCAATATTTTACTGGTTAACCAATGTGGTAGGCAGAATTCTAGGATACTCTAGAAGATTCCCTGCAGATGAGGGATTTCAACCCTATGATTAGGGTTGTTCCATGGCACAGTTGATTTTTAAAAAGGAGGATTATCCGGGTGGCCTGGATGTAATTCTGTGAGACCTGGGTCTAGAGGTCTGAGAGTGATAACCAGAAACTCAAAATGAGAGGGAAGAAGGAGGGAGCCGCATGACCAGAACCTGAGAGCAGTCCTCATTGGACAGCTAGTAGGAAAATGGGGATCTCAGTCCTACAGCTGTAGGAAAAACTTTGCAATATGCTCACAAGGACCCTTATACTTGGTCCTATTGAGACATTTTTATTTTGATCTCTTGTACAGCCTCAAGAGATTGTAATTCTTACCCAGTTTTGCAGAAAGTCTTGTAGTTTCCTAAGTGAGGCATGCTCTCTGTATTTTCAGATAGTGTTCCCTTTACCTGCAACATCTTTACTAATCTTGTCAGCCTACTTAAATAACACTTGTCATTGAATACTCTCTTTGAATATTACCTTTTCTTTGGATCAAGTCAGGTGCCTTCAGAAATTTTGTAACTGTGAGCCTGTGCCATGGACGCTTGCCCAATTATATTATTATTGCCAGCTCCTGAATGTCTCCCGCTAATTACTGGAAGTTCTTTGGAGTGAGGTCTCTAACCTGTTTTAATCTTGGTGCTCTCAGAGCACAGTGTAGCACATGAAACATGGGAGACATGCAAAAACGTGTTCTATGAATGAACAAATGCATGAAATGCAGGGGTGAAGTTAATTTGAGGGGAAATTATGGGATAGAATTCAAAAGACACAGTAAGCGAATGTTTGAAAAAAAAAAAAAGAATTGTGGAATTTATTCCACTTTGTTATTTTGGTCTTTATTGGCAGAATAAATGTTTCCTTCTTTGTAGCTCCCCAGAGAAAGTATATAATTAGCAATTCTATATTGAATAATCAAACCGCAATATTATTATATTCTTACATAAAAAAAGAAATTGTAATTCATAACAGGCTAAGGTTTGAATGATTCTTTTGAGATTTTATGTAATTTCTATTACAACTCATAAATATAGGGAGGGGTAAGAAAGACACATAAGTCATTTCCTCTCATACATTAGAACAAAATATTTTAAGCACACTTTTAAGGATAAAAATTAACATCTTTCTTCTGAAATTCCTTTGAAAAATGAAATAATCCAGTTCTTCAAGAGGAGCTTTTTGCCTCTTATATGTTTAATTACATACAGGAAGATAGAGTCATTTATTGTTAGATCCAGATAAATTTTGTAAATGGCCTTTTGCAGAAAGACCAACATCAGAGTAAGCTTGAATTTCAGTCGTGGAAATTGATACAATGAACACAATTTATAACAGTAAACTTTTACCTGAAGTTCATATTTCTACCAAACCCAACCCTCTATAATAGTCCCTAAAACAAACAATAAGGAAAAAAATATCAGCACTTAAAATAGGTGTTCCGAGGTTGAGGCAGTAATGCTTTGCACTTGAATTCATTTGCCTGAAAGCTTTATCGTTCAAATAGTCCTAAGATTCATCAGGCTGCCAATTAGAAAAAGAGAAAGACTGAGACAATATGTGTACGTGTACATATGTGTTTGTGCATAATTGCCTTATTTTTTCATGAATAATCCATAAAGTCATGATTTTCGTTTTGGTAAGTTCTTTCATTGTGCATCCTGTTAAAATTTAGCTTGTTCCCTTTTCTTTCCCTTTCCCTTCTGTATTTAGAGTTTGAGCTACATAGAAGTGAAATTTGATTCAAGGATTAGCTAATCACGTATTTGTAGTCTCCATTTGAACTGATTCAATATCAGAATTAGGAGAGGCTTGAGAAGCTCTTGGTGGCTTTTATTGTTGTTTTAGGGCTTTTGATTTTATAAGCTTTGGATTTTTCTCTTAACTTTAAATATAAAGAGCAATTTAGCCTCATGATCTGTCATGTGAAATGCCATATGTGTTTTCCTTCCCTGGGCTTCATTTTCTTGCATTCCTAGTGTATGATGAATCTTGTTCTCAGTTTACAGGTATGTGGACTATTTCGGGTCATGTCCAAGCATTTAACATTCTAGAAGAGGCATCAGGGTCTTAAAGGGCCTATTCATCATCAGAAAGTCTCTGAAATTTCAGAGCGATACAAAAATGAAAGTTAGTCTCAAAGTAAATTCTTTTATATTGTACTTCTTATTTATTTAAAGTTGACATTCATTTCTAATAACATGAGTTGTTGACTTTGTACTTTCCTTGAATTGAGAAAAATATGCTGTATGGTCTCTCAACCAAATGAAAATGTTTAAATCATATCTCTATTATAGTCGTGAACACATGTGAACAAGGTTCTAATATTCATTAAAAGTATTATTTCTGCTTAGCCAATCTTATATTATGCAATTTTAAAAAATTCTTGGTGATAGATGGTTCTTTATCAGGTAAAGAATTTTTCCAACTGCAGAGTGGTAATATTTATTCTTTCTAATAATGCCATGAAATGCAATATTTTTGCTGCATATTTTATACAAAGTTTCTTTATTTACATATTTTATCTGTATCATTTGGCACTTGGCTGGAGAAGTGTGTTAAGGGAATAAGAAATCAACAATTCTATGGTCTACATGAAGTTTGCCTGGTAAGCTAATGGATATTTAAAATATTACTATTAGTCTTGCGTGATCTTGGAGCAGAAAAACAATATAAACATTGAAAGGAAGAGAGGTTTACTCTAAGGAAATAAACATACCTCAAAGTTACCAAGTTTTTCATGTTAAAGGACTGGGCAGTTGGTAGATTATTACATATCTTTGGTAATGTTCTTAACAAATAAACTTACGAGACAATGGATATTAAACGAACACCTCTGCACTTTGCATTGACCAAGATACTATAGAGTTCATCATATAGCTAACGGTCTCTGCCCACAGAGAAGTTAAAGTCTATTTAGTGAGGCAACATATACACAGACAGAAACATCATTATATTGGGCAGCTTATTTGATCCCCAAATGTAAAAGTGTAGCCCATTAGCACAGAAAAGGAGAGAACAGAGCTGCAAGAAATAATATGATATATGTAGTATAATTACAAAGTGCAAATAAAATGCAATAAAGTGATATTTTCATCCTCATCAACAGGAGTAAATTGTTATGAAATGACAATAAATTTAGGTTTTCAAATAGCTCTGCCTGGGAAACGCACGTCCACTTTGATGCTATATCACAGGATATTTTAACATTAAGGTGAGAAGCTTATATACCATGGTTCTAATTTACCAAGCATCACTATTTCTGTTTCTTTATCTCACCTTTAAAATTGAAATAATAATTACTGAATTATTTTAATAAATAATGAGGTAAGAATATATTGGAAATTTCTAGTAAAATGCCTGGTAATGGTTTTACCACTCAACAAATGATGACTTTTATTATTAATTTGTGTCTAATTTTGAAAATCAAATAGAATTATATGTGTGTCCAGACTAATGCAAAATGAAGAGTGATTAATACTAACAAATTCATATACATATGTATATGTGCACATATGTGGGTCTATATAAATATGTATATGTACTTATAGATGGACTTATTTACTTGTTCTCATCCTTCAATATTAAAGCTGTTAGCCTGCCTTAAACTAGTTACTACTATTCAGACTCATATCCAAAAATTACTTTTTTGTTGGACAAGTTCTCTACTTTGTCTTCAGTTTAGTATGATTACTTTGTGATATAGATTAAAAAAGGGAAAATTGTTTCCTTGTTTCTGTAATAATTTAGAGAAATAAAGATGGGTCCCTTATGCATAGTCGAAATTAATGTGCTAAACATGATCATTTCATGCATATAATAATTTTGTAATTCAAAATATTTGATTTAGTCAACCCTCCAGGTACTTAAGGGCCATTGAAGGCATGTAGACTGTATTCTGGGTGTCAGAATCTTCAGGATCAATTATCAGCATGCGAAGTGGCTGGTAAAGCACTGTTGCCTATAGTGATAACAGGTGCTGGCTTATTCTTTAAGAATGATGAAGCAGGCGCCAACATTCTTCCATCAGTCTCTTGTATAAAAACATCTTCCTAACTGTGGATGCAAAATGATACCAATCGGTCCTTTCCAATTGTTAATACACGCTTTAAGTAAACAAACTTAAAATGGCATGCATTTTTTTCTTGAAAGCATTTCTTGAAATAGAACTATTGCTGAATGACCATCCTCCCTCCCTATCTTCCTTCCTTCCTTTTCCAAATGCCTACATAATGCTTATTATGTACCCACTGGTTTACAAGGATAAACATACCCAAATCTTCATTGCAAGACTATGACATAGGTAATGTTATCCTGATTTGAGAGACTATGTAGTCTTTTTTTTTTCTCTTAATTATTTTGGGTAAAACATAGTAACCAAATTTTTAAAGGAATATAAATTGCTCTTTGCATATAAGCAAAGGTAATCTGCAAACAAAACGAAACAAAACAAAACAATTCTTTCATGAAGTTCCTGTGCCAACTTTCTTTTTTTTGGTTTAAAATAATAGATTTACAAAACAACTTCTTCCCTTCCTCCTTTCTTTCCTCCTTCTCTCCTTTACTTTCTCTCTCTTTTTTTGTTGCTTTGCTGCTTTTCATTTTAGAAAGATCAATTTAAATAAAATTAAAGTTAATGTAATATAAAGTACAACCAGAGAGAATTATAATCTTGACCTCTGATTACATGATTTATGGTATATCCATTCAAAAATATTTGCACCCATGAACACTAAGTTTATATAATTTTCGTATAATGCAGAGAAACATTATACCTTCATAAAGCTTCTAGTCTGAGAAAGGGATAATGTGTATATAGTTAATAGAAATATTTATGCAATTATTTTTCTTTACGGTGGATTTCTATTTTTTTTTTTTTTTGCAGCAGAAAACTTTTAGTGTAGATGTTAGCTCAAAAGCTAGTATTTATTACTTTTGTTATGAAAATTGTAACAGTTTAATATCACATATTAAAAATAATTTTAAATAACATTTTATAATTATATCAAATAATGTTCACAATGAAAATTAAACTTAAACAGGCAGGTTAAAAATTAGATCTAGACTCTTATTAATAGTATACAAATAAAAGCAAGGGAAAAAAATCATGTACTTGTTTTGTCAATTCTTTCCCCCAAATACCACTAATCTGTTTCCAGTTTTCCCCATATTTATTGTCACGTCTTTACCCAAGCTCTCATTTTTGCTTCCCTGGAAAATCACAATATTCTCCTGACCGATATCTCTGGGATTTTCTTGTCTTAATTTATTCCAAAATGATCTTTGAAAAATACATACCATATCACTCTCTTAATTAAATCCTTAGTAGTTTTTCAATACCCTTAAATTAAGTTCAAATTTGTAGCACAGAAAAATCTTCTATCATTCGACCTGCTTCACTAATAATCCTCCTAATAATCTTCCCCTCGCTCTCTATGCAACTATCATACTGAGCATTGTTTTATTTTCCTGTTTTAGAGCTGGAGAGTCAGCATAGACTAATGCTTTCTTTTTCAAATATTTTTGACCCAAAAAAATAAAATTAGATTTCACATTATAATAATTTATGCTCATACATGTATTTTAATGACACAAATTTTTTAACCAATAACACCTCCATTTTAGCTATGACATGCTGTAATATTTTCTATCTTTTTTTCTATAGTATTTACCAAAAAAGAAAAGTTCTAGGCAATTGATTTATTAAATTAGTTTCATGACACTTTAATGGATCAGGACCCACAGTTTAAAACAATGCTCACATAGCAGTTAAGGTTTTATGTTTTAAAGTTGACAAAAATGGATTCATATCTTAAATTGACCATTGGATGACTTGGTAAACTTTGCAACATTACTTTATCTCTAAATCTCAGTTTCTTCATCTACAAAAAGATGGATTAGAATAGAATTTTCTTGATGTTGTTGATATAAGATTAAATGACATAATAAATATAAACTACTTAGAATGGTTCCTGTGACATAAAAATGGTTGTTATTATTGCTGTTGTTGTTAACAATATATTTATTTGTTGTATATACAGGTCTTTTTACTAAAATGCTCTTTTCCAATATCCCGCACCCATCTTTTATGACGAATTCTATCTCATTTTTTAAGTCTTACATCTGGGATATCTTCTTTTACTCACAAACTCCAAGTTGTCTTGGGACCAAGTAGGCAATATAAATGTGTGAAGCCATTTCATATGATACAATGGACTAGTCACACCTGGGACAAAATAGGGACATAGGCCAGTACCTCTGCAAACGCGCACACACACACACACACACACACTATGCTAGTTTGACATCCTTGCCTGACATTAGATTCACTTTCTCCAGCCTCACATCACAGCCTATAATTTACTTTTTATAATACTCATTAATACTGCAAACATTTGTCTACCATCTGTCTCTCCTCTACCTAATAGACTCTAAGCTCCATATGAGGAGAGCTATAACTGATTTATTTACTTCGGTATTCTTAGCTCTAGGCGCAGTGCATATGGTACTCCTGAGTGGAAGACAACAGAACAGAGGGAAATACACCCATATCGGTGCCATAGCATAAACCTAAGTTGGTCTTACTTTACAGGTCCAATAGGCCTTTTCTCTTGTGAAAGACAACCTGTCAACAAATTCTCTAAATTGGCAAAGAAGAGGTTCAAAGACCATGGGCCAAGGTACAGTGAGGGCTATACTTTAGAGTATAATACACATGGTGATGATGATGACCATGGTCACCAGGATCGTCACCAACACTATTATTTTCTGGCCCCATTTTTATGGATTTATGCTTAATCTGGAAAGGAGAATCTAAAATCCTAGCCGTCTTATAAAAATCTCTGGGAGACTGAAAATGCAAGCCAGCATGAGTGAATTCAGCAAGGTTGGTACCAGAAACTGACAGCAATAGGGGGTGGTATTGTCAGCTGTACAATGATGCTATATTCTGCTTCAGTTATTGGTAGCCTCAGAGCAGGCTCAATGGTAATAGAGTCATGGTGGGGAGGGAATGGGGTATCTTTAAAGCAGCACGACAGCATAGATCAGAGCAGGAACCACTGAGTCTATGGGATCCCTGCTGGTTACCCAAGTTCTGAGTTTGGGAATATTTGTGAGATCTTCTGAATGACTTCAAAGATAAGTTGGGAAAGCTTCAGAAATTGAAATTGGGCTAAAATTTTAGGAAACGCAGATGCAGGTAGAGAAGAATAAATACAACCTGGAGACACACCGAGATCTGAGTGTTATTCTTCGGCTAGAGAAACATCAAAATGACAATAGCAGTCAGTTTAAATTATGAGGAATTCTTTTTTTCTCTTTTATGAAACTTTTGTCATCAGGTTTAATATATTTCCAAAATGGAAAAGTACTTTTAAAAGAGTGCTAGTAACAATATTATTCAAAATTGTAATAATTCAGGTATGTTAACAAATTTGAGGCTGTATGTGGAACTTATTTATATATAATTGAAATATATATATATAAATATATATATAAATGTATATACATATAACTTATGGATTTGTATAACTTATATACATTGTATATTTTACAAATCTATTAGAGTTCAAGATATACCTAAGCCCAAAGAGTTACTAAAATTACTTCATAAAAGAAGAACTTGAAACTTGTGATTTGCCCACATTTCCCCATAAAAGTAGGGATCAGTTGAGGATTAGAATCATCAGCTCACAGAAAACTATTGCTTAGCCCCTGAGGATTAGATCTTTCAGATTAGGTAGAAAAAGAAAATAAAATTCTCACTATAGGGAGAGACTAGTATTTTTTTTCCTGTGACAACGAGAGGCTGAAACTAATTGTTAAGCTAGCTGGGGGCAGAAAGGAAATGCTAGAAAATTAGCAGCTAAAATAACAGGGTATACAGTAACCTTTACTTCCCCTCCCCTAAGTAAGTGCTTCAAGTGTGTTTTATAATTATGTTGATTTTCACTTTCTCTAAAATTATTGCTTAGTGACAAGCAAACACTACCAGCATCATTTTATGTGGCCCTAAACATTAGAAAAGAAAAATTTATATGTAACCTAGACTTAGAAACCTTAGGGAGATGAAGCAGATAATGTCCACAGAGGTGTCAGACGTGCTTAGCAAACGTTCTCCCAGTTGACACGGACTTAAAGTGCTTATTTGCCTCGGTGAAGTAAGCCATAAATCTGGTAATAGCAATTTTGTGAAATGTGGATTTATAGATTTCAAGTTCTATTTTTATTGATTGATTGATTTATCTAGAGAGCAGGGGAGGAGCAGAGAGAAAGAGAGAGAGAGAGAGAAGGAGAGGATCCCAAACAGGTTCTGCACTGTTAGCCTAGAGGCTGACGTGGGGCTCAATATCACAAACTGTGAGATCCTGACCTGAGCCAAAATCAAGAGTTTCACGCTTAACTTACTGAGCCGGCCAGGCGCCCCAGTTTTGTGAAATGTTAAAACCGCGTGCAATTTTGAAAAAGGATGCTTTAATGAATCCTCAGGCCCCCATTCTTATTAAGGAAAGCATGTGTGTGCCCCCACAGGTGCCAGCACAAGAACCTCCATTAGAACAGAGAAAAAAATGGCTGGCATTGAAATTCAGTATCAAAAATTTGTCCTGGCCCTGAGACTGGAAAACTGCTCGTGTTAGATAAATGTATTGACAGGTGTGAAAACAGAATCTGAAACTGCTTATAATTCTCTTTTCTCTCTGTGTGTGTTTACGTGTGTATGCAGTTATCTACGATAGCTATCTATTGTATAAACTCTCAGAGGAAATGTAAAACAAATGATACATCTCTAAAGCCGGTTAAAATAATTTCAGCTTGGAATATGCTGTAATTATAATTTCTGTGGATGCATGTGATGTGTCTCCCAAAGAACAGCCTCCAAATCCGTGCAGCCAACTGTTGGAAAAATCTTTGTCATGCTCCATGAGATAATCAACCATTAGTTCCCGTTCATGTGTCATTTTGCCATTCCTTTGGGGTATGCAGTGTGGTAATGCTGAGTATACTCATTGATTCTAGCTCTTGAAATCCTGTTGGTTGCGAGCGCATCACACTTCTGGCTGACTCTGAACAATGGCAGCTCTGTTCGGGGTTGGTGTTGGGAGGGAAGTATGCTTAAGCACTTCTAAACTGCAAACAATGTGCTAAATCATGCTCAAGTGTGGCACAAAATCTGCATGTTATCGGAGCATTAACCAAGAAGGCAGTAAACAAATAAGCTACTATAAACTACAGGAGAGTGATTCAATTTTTCTGCTTGTGACTATCATCAGTACGAGAAGAGATACAGAGTATGTAGGACACCTTCCAGCCTGCATGTGTTAGTGATGAAAGATGCTATGTCATGGGCAAGAGGGAACATGAACATAAAGGTTCAAGTATCACTCCCCTTAGAACGCTTGCCCCAGAATATACATGAGTGCTACATAAGAGAATATATACTTTTTTATACGGTCGTGCTCGGCAGCTATTTGAAAACTCAAGGATTGTTTTGACACGTTAAATGTAATTGAATAGCTTATTAATTACGTTAGGTCTTAAAACATCAACAGCATTATGTGGTATGTATGCATATATTTGATCAACCCTATTCAGCAAGTATCATCCTTCTTTTGGGATGAGATCAATTTATACAAGGTTAAATGGCTTGCCTAAAATTCCAGGCCCGCAGCAGGTCACGAGGCTTGGGGCTGAGAATGTCTTATTCAAGAGCATGACCCTGCACTTAGTCTCTGGTCCTTGGGGCCAACGGACAGAGGGGCTCGGTTTTTAGGACCCTGAGGCCTTACTGATGCTTTGAATCCATTTTATCTCAAATAGGTTGACTTCTTCAATTCCAGCGTTGCCATTGCCTGCAGTTGCTAGTACATTATATCTAACACAGTTGCTGAGACAAGAATGACATTTTGGATTAGCAGATTCCACTACAGTACGATATGTGAATTTTTAAAAAGTAAAATAATCTTTTAAAAATTCTTCACTTCATGTATTCAACTACCTGGAGGCTTGAGGCAAATTTTCTTTGTTTTGTGAGATTCACCAACGGATGGTTGTTCAGTCCTTCGAAGCACACACCTAGCGGCATCTCTTTCACAGAGAAGTGGGGCAGGTCCTTTCTTCAAAACTCCGGCTAAGGAGACTTCCTCTGGAAAATTTGGGCCACCTCCTAGATGAGGCAGACTTGCACCATCCAGCCTACCATATTCTCCATTTGTCCCACAGGTCAAGCTCTCTTGAAGGCAGCTATGTTTCTTAGGTGCCTGTTGCATCACTTTGGAGATATCAAAGGCTGGGACCATTTTCTGATGCATCCCCAAGACTTCCCTAGGAATTACCTCTATGCTGAACTACTTAGAAGGTGGTTTTTCATTTCCAGAGCCCAAAGAATTTTAGTAGCTAACTTTTACTCTCTATACTTAGATATTTGTCTAGATTTTCTTCTATTCATATGTATGTGTAGGCTTTTGAGATTCTGGAACTATAATGTCTCTCTCTTCTTTGCTCTTGCTCATTTAGAAATGTGAATCTTTTGGGGTGCCTGGTTGGCTTAGTCGGTTGAGTGACCGACTTCGGCTCAGGTCATGATCTCACGGTTCGTGAGTTCGAGCCCTGCGTCGGGCTCTGTGCTGACAGCTCAGAGCCTGGAGCCTGCATTGGATTCTGTGTCTCCTTCTCTCTCTGTCCCTCCCCCGCTCATGCTCTGTCTCTGTCTGTCTCAGAAATAAATAAACATTAAAAAAAATTTAAAAAACAGAAATGTGAATCTTTTGAGTTTGAACTGTAATACCTATCTTTTCTTTAAAAAAAAATCTAGCTTGAAGCAAATGCCCCTATTTTTAGTTACCAACAATCAGAAAAATTAAAAAAAAAACTAAGTAAAGAAACATATTTGTTTACTTTCCATAGTCATCCATATATTAATTTTTTTCTCATATATTTTGACTTTTCTTGATTTTTTAGGAAATTTAGCCATCTAAAATCCTCCATAGAAAGAGGCAGATGTCAGATATAAGTGAATGTAAATAAATGAACTCTAAACAATTGGAGTTCCAAATCTCAGTGCAAATAAATATTAAATAATACCAGGGGTATTTTTTTAAAAGCAAATTTCAATTACTGGCCCTGGAAAGTTTGATTCAGTTGGTCTAAGGAGGGTCCCAGAATCTGTTTTGGAAGACATGAATCTCTGGCTATCGATTTTTGATAAATAACTGACCTGGAAGAAAAAGTTTATGCCTGCCTTTTTTGTATATTCATAGGAGGGGAATTCTAGACCTGACACTATGTTGTCCCAGGAGAATGGTGGTAGGGCCAAGGTCAATGTGGAAGTCCATGATGGCGTGCAGAACTACAATCCATAACAACTCAAATTCTGGAATCTGGTCATTGAGAAGATGGGGCTGATGGTGCTGTAACCACCTGCAGAGTTGGAGGTAGGCTCAGCTGAAGACATTGCTGTGTCTGGCCCATGTGGTCTGGACTCCCAGCTCCCTGGTCAGAGACTGTGTGCAGATGATAGCCTTCCTCAGCCAAGGCATCATGGAGCCCCCTCTCATCATCATGGATGCAACCCAAAAAGAGGTGACATATGGCCATCCCCACACCCCTACCCACCATAGCTGTCTTGGCCCCACCCCGAATAAGCCACATACCTCTGGAGGGTGGGGGAGGAAACCTCAAAGGATAAAATTTAAAAATTCCTAGGTCCTCCTGCCTCTGGGCTGTTCTCCACCCTGACCACCAGAAAGTCAAACGCCAGAAGACAGAATATCAAGTCATGAATCTGGATGTGCTGAATAAATGGGAAATTGATGAAAAAGAGTAGGTGGAAATGCAGGCTAAAAACAGCATTAAGATGAAAGGAGGTGGAGGAAAATATATTATGTGAAAACTAGGTGTCTACCATAGCACTCATGTAAAGTCCAGGTTTCCTAAGCTTCAGGCAGGTATGAAACTCACTGAAATAAAGGAGGGCAAAAGGAAGCCAATGAGGGTCTGAGTGGTAAGAAATAACCTACAGATTAAAAATTAACATGAATAATTCATGTTTCAGAACCATCTATATGAATTAAGATGAGATGTTAATGGTATAATGCAATTAACAAAGTAATTTATTGAAGTAATATTCAGACTTCTATTCCATTTCCATGGATTCTTATTTGAATTATCGTTCTTAAAGAAAACAAAACACAAATAAGCAGCAATTGATATAAATTTCCTCCGATATATTTGAATTTCACATCCTTGTGTCGGTAGCAACAGCAATTCTGACTCAATCAACATCTCTGTGTGCATTATTGCATTGAATGCATTCAGTTTTACCCTAAGTTAAAAAGTATATATATTTTTATAATGCCTGCCTAAATGACTGCATTAGAAAAATGTACTCATTTGTAACCAGACTTGTAGAACTTCTGTCTTCATAAGTGTACATATATCACATAAGGAAGTGATAGGAGAAGTTGGAAGTTGCAAAGTTGAATAGCTTTTATATTTAGATGCATTACAAATCTAATACACTCTTGCAGCGTATAGATATAGATATCTAGATATAGATATAGATATCTAGATATAGATATCTATATATCTAGATATAGATATCTATATATCTAGATATAGATATATAGATATATGGCCCATCATGATCCAAGTTCTTCCTGTCTCTAAAATGTTCTTCAGTCTATTGCTAACTCTAGCAATGCTGGCCAGCTTTCTGCCCTTTCCTAGAGGATGTGTGCTGTGTGTCCCAGGACCAGGTACTTTCTATTCTTTGTGGCAGGACTAGTTCCGTGCTCTTGTGGCTTGCCCTTTTGCGGGTGATCCTTTCAAAAGTAGGTCCCTCCGATTATTCCTTGGACAGCAACCTTGTTATTTCCTTCTTGGCATTGCAAGCTGCACTGATTTCAGTTATTTGCTTAACTATATGTTGTCTTTTTCCCTAATTAGAATGTGAGTTCTTTAAGCAGAGTCATCTGGTATGTCTTGTTCACTGTGGATTTCATTCAGGGCTGAGTGTTCAGCAATTTTTTTTTAGTTAGTGAATGAAAGAGCCCACTTTTTCCCCACAACTGTTGTTTTCTCTCATTTTGTATTATTAAAAACGTGCGTACGAATTTCCCAAACCATTTAGGTTATAAACGTGAATCATACACATAGAGAATCATGACTATAAACAATTACCTTAGTTCTATTCTGCCCGGAGCCCTTATTTGCTCTTACTGTATAATATTTCTAAATAATTGAAAGCGTTTGTTAATAAAGATTTTAAGACCATCAAAGGCATTGTTGATCTTATGTACACTTATGGTTAATAAGATTGTATTAGGTTGGCTGCTTTAAAAAATCGTGGAAGGGGAGACTGGGTGGCTCAGTCAGTCGAGCATCTGACTTCAGCTCAGGTCGTGATCTCATGGTTTATGATTTCGAGCCCCACACAGGGCTCGCTGCTGTCAGTGAAGAGCCTGCTTCAGATCTTCTGTCCCCTTCTCTCTCTCAGGTTCTTTCTCTCAAAAATAAATAAACAGTTTTATTTTTTGTTATTTTTATTTATATTACTTATTTTGATAATTGTGGAAATCTATAAGGTACATCAGAAAACTGAAAAGCATATCACAAAAACATATATGCTATTTGCAACTATAAAAAATAGCTACATATAGGCATAGCAAAAGCATTTGGAAGTAATTGTGCAAAGTGTTGAAGGTGTTTACCCAAGGGTGAAAGCACATTAGGCAATTTTAATTTTCTTTATATTTCCAATTTCTATAAAATATGCATGCAATGTTGTTTTTTTCATTAAAAAAACTAATACCCAGAAAGTCACTGAACAATTAAGAAAGTAAATTGCCTTTAACTGCAAGACAAAGCTGTAGAAAGTAGAGTGATTAATTTCTCTCATGACTATTTATTTACAGTTTTATATGTTGCAGGATGTGTCAGGTTTTCAAGAAGAAATGAAATCTAGTTCCTGCACTTCACTATACAAGTCGTGTTTACAATAAACTGTGATTAAAGACGGGATGTTGTAAATTATTAGGAAAAATATGAGATGCAGAGATGGGTAGGTTATTTCCTGGGAGGAGATTAGAGAGTATCTCATGGGAATGGCCATCAAGACCCACAAGCATATGGACCGTGAGAATTAGAACAAATCTAAAATTTGCATGGAACTACAAAAGACCTTGAATAGCCAAAGCAATCTTGAAAAAAAAGAAACAAAATGGAGGTATCACAATGCCAGACTTCAAGTTGTATTACAAAATAGTATTAAGTATAACAGTATGGTACTGGCATAAAAATAGACACATAGATCCGTGGAATAAAATAGAAGCCCAGGGAGCACCTGGGTGGCTTAGTCAGTTTGTCTGACTCTTGATTTCTCTTGATTTTGGCTCACGTTATGATTTCATGATTCCGTGAGATCAAGCTGCATGTTGATTCTCTCTCCCCCTCTAACTCTGCCCCTCCCGATAAATAAATAAATTAAAAAAAAAGAAAACCTAGAAATAAACTGTAATTATATGGTCAATTAATCTTTGAAAAAGGAGGAATGAATATACAATGGGAAAAAATTTGTTGTCTCTTCAACAAATGATGTCCGGGAAACTGAACAGCTATATGCAAAAGAATGAAACTGGACCACTTTCTTTCACCATAGGCAAAAATAAACTCAAAATGGATTAAAGAACTAAATGTGAGACTTGAAACTATAAAAATCTTTAAAGAGAGCACAAGCAGCAATCTCTCTAACATTGGCCGTAGCAACATTTTTCTATATATGTCTCCTGAGGCAAGGGAAATAAAAGCAAAAATAAACTAAATAAATAAAAATCTCTTGCAGCGAAGGAAACGATCAACAAAACTAAAAGGGTGACCTACTGAATGAGAGAAGATATTTGTAAATGACATAGCCAGTAAAAAGTTAGTATCAAAAATATACAAAGAACCAATATAACTTAATACCCAAACAACAAATAAGCCAATTAAATAGAAAACATAAACAAACATTTCTCCAAAGAAGACATAGAGATGGCCAACAGACACATGAAAAGATCACTCATCATCAAGGAAATGCAAATCAAAACCACAATGCAGGATCAACTCACAGCCATCAGAATTGTTAAAATAAAAAACACAAGAAACAACAGGTGTTGGTGAGGATATGGAGAAAAGGAATCCTCCTGAATTGTTTGTGGGTATACAAATTGGTACGGCCACTGTGGAAAACAATATGGAGTTTCCTCAAAAAATTAAGAATTGAATTACTCTAATATTCATATATACATATATACATAATTATATATTTCATTATATATTCCATTATATAACATAAATAATGGAATATTATTCAGCCATAAAAAGAATGAAATCCTGCCATCTGCAATGACATGGATGGAGCTAGAGAATATAATGGTAAGCAAAATAGTTCAGTCAGAGCAAGGCAAATACCATATAATTTCATTGCTATGTGGAATTTAAGAAACGAAACAAATGAACAAAGGAAATAAAAAGAGAGAGAGAGAGAGAGAGAGAGAGAGAAACCAAGAAACAGACTCTTTTATCTGTAGAGAACAAATTCATGGTTACCAGAATTCATGGTTACCAGAAGGGAGGTGGGGGGGGCGCGGATGGGGGAAATAGGCGATGAGGATTAAAGAGTTCACTCATCATGATGAAAAATAAATAAAATAAAATGAAATAATAATAAAAAAAGAACTTGGGAAAAAATAAAATAAGATTGAAAATTTAGGTGCTACACTATTACATTTTTAGTATTAGAATACAAGAACACTGTACGTTCAGTACATTTTCCAAGAATTTGTATCCTTTGATACACTATTTCAGGTTAGAGTACAAAACACATTAAACTAGTTTCTTTGCAGTTAGGTTCCATCCAATTACATTTTTAACTCATGAGAGCTCTTGTGTTTATATCACAATTTTACTTTTTTTAAATAAATTTTTCTTTTCTTTTTCCTTACTTTTCTAAATGCCAAGAATTATTTCATAAAACTTAGACAAAGTATTTTAATCATTTTTCCCTTGCAAGACATCTGGAATACTGAATACATATTTCAAGGCATTTCTGTCTTTTTCAAGATTCATTTTGTAAGATGTAAGAGTTCAACTTTGGTAGAAAGTTATTACTGTATGGAGCCCTGTATGAACAAAGGCATGTGTGTGTGTGTGTGTGTCTTTGTGTGTATTTCATTTGCTAACCATATTTGAAATACTATTGGAGGGATTATAACCTACTCTCCCCTTAATACATTTTGCATATCTTATTTAATACGTAGACAGTAGGCATTTGGAAGAAGCTGTGATATGTCTAGATTAGCAAAAAATTTCTGGAACACAAACTATATATTGCAGTTTTCTTCCTGTGGTAGGTTTATAATAACCTTGAACGAAAATGAGAAAACAGAGCATGTGCCATGTTTGACGTTTCTTTTTTTTCCAATGACTGTGACAAATCAATCAATAGCTTAAGAAAGTAGAAGGTGAAGGGGACCCAGTATACCAAACTTACACCTAAAACAAGAAGAAAAACAACGTGTATTATCTTTGTTAGGATGGAGATTGAGATCACTGGACTAGCTGAGATTGTCTATAGAATCAATTTAGAATGCCAGTGACAGTCAGATGTGCACCATGACAGAAGAAACGGGAGAGAACAGAAGATATTAGGGACACCACGACTGCTGTTTTATCTTTGTTTTGACACCAAATATGATTAACTAGTACAAGCAGTGTTATTTATATAGGCCAGAGGTTTCCAAACCTGGGTGCCAGTCAGAATCATTGACAGAGCCATCAATATACATGATATACACTAAGTAAATCAATAAATCAATAAATTAGTGCCCAACCTACACCTTGTATCACCATTACCAATACCTTCTTCAATGACATTAACTTATGGTATTAGAGAACAAAAAATTTACATGAGGCCTAACAGAATCCAATAGGCAGTACGGACCATAATTGATGTGTTTTTGTGTGATTTTAACATTCACAAAGAAAGAGTGATATTTTAACTCATCAGTAGTTAGATTAGTTAGATTAAGAATGTGTGAAATTCATACAATTCAAAGTTCTTTTTTTTTAATGTTTATTTTTGAGAGAGAGAGAGAGACAGAGCATCAGTAGGGAAGGATAAGAGAGAGAGGGAGAAAGAATCTGAAGCAGGCTCCAGGCTCTGAGCTGTCAGTACAGAGCCCGATGCGGGGCTTGAACTTACGAACCGTGAGATCATGACCTGAGCCGACTTGACCTCAGCAGAAGCTGGACACTTAACCAACTGAGCCACCCAGGTGCTCCCAATTCAAGGTTCTTAATGTCATTTTTCTGGCACTCTCCTTTGCCGTGATGGCCAAGTGACTTTTTGTTAGTGGCTGTGAAAAGAGTCATAGTATACCCATGATGTCATAGTCAATTAAATGTTGAACCAACACTCCTGTATCCCTTGGGTATATTCCTAGCATGCTAGTGTCATTCCTAGTGACCATGGTATTGCTGGGTCATAGTGTAGATCTATTTTTAATTTTTTTGAGGAACTTCCACAGTGTTTTCCAGAGAGGCTGCACCAGTTTGAATTCCCACCAAACAGTGCAAGAGGGTTCCCGTTTCTCCGCATCCTTGCCAGCATCTATAGTCTCCTGATTTGTTCATTTTGGCCACTCTGAGTGGTGTGAGGTGACAGGAGTGCTGATGCATAGGGGCACTTGTACCCCAATGTTTATAGCAGCAATTTCAACAATAGCCAAATTATGGAAAGAGCCTAAATGTCCATCAACTGATGAATGGATAAAGAAATTGTGGTTTATATACACAATGGAATACTACGTGGCAATGAGAAAGAATGAAATATGGCCCTTTGTAGCAACATGGATGGAACTGGAGAGTGTGATGCTAAGTGAAATAAGCCATACAGAGAAAGACAGATACCATATGTTTTCACTCTTATGTGGATCCTGAGAAACTTAATGGAAGATCATGGGGGAGGGGAAGGAAAAAAAATAGAGAGGGAGGGAGCCAAACCATAAAAGACTCTTAAGAACTGAGAACAATCTGAGGGTTGATGGGGGGTGGGAGGGAGGTGGGTGATGGGTATTGAAGAGGGCACCTGTTGGGATGAGCACTGGGCGTTGTATGGAAACCAATTTGACAATAAATTTCATATTAAAAAAATAAATAAATGTTGAATCAAATCTAACTCATTTTATATTTCCCTGATTTTACACCTAGACTTGAATGTTTCCACTGTACAAAATGCAGAAGTACAATGACTTCTTGTCTTTCTAAATAAAGATACTAGCAACAAATTAACTGTTTTTTTCTTCTTTCCACTACAAAAAGTCATTGAGTCCCCTTTTCACCCCTGCCCACTGAATTTAAAAATTAATGTTTACTTAAAGGAGGAAAAAAGCAGTCAACCCCTCCCCCAGAAAAGATGTTTCCCGAGCCCAAATGTTCATGATTATTCTTTCAAATTAAACCAGGAAAAAAATGTTTCTTTGAAATAAATTAGAAAGACTGTGCCAATAGTAATAAAAATTCATCAAGTTCAACATCTGCACATGTTTCCATGAGCATAATCATTCTTAAAATAAATCAGTGCAGAGAAACTGTCGGATGGCTAACTCTAAAATCAGAAATATTACATTGTAATTTAATTGTATTTAATTGTAATATTAAATATTACAATTTGGGGGCACAACATAAACACACTTTGATATGTAATTAGGAATGGTTAGAATCATTGCTGCACATTTGTTACCAGTATCCAATTACAATTTTCCCCCTTCTGTACTCACCAATATTCAATTATATACTATTGTGCTCTTAGGATATGATTATTATTACAATCTTATTCTGTTCCCACAAGGTATATGTTATGTTTTAATATCATGGAATTGCTATCAAATTCTTAGGAGGAGAGCTTTGAATTGGCAAAGAGATCCTCAAAGAGAAGAATTTTAAAATCAAGGCACCTCTTCCATCATGTCTTATCTTCCTCACACATATCCTGTTTCTCTTTCCATATCAGCTCCCTCTGTGTGTGTTTAATTTTGAAGAATCCCCAAACTTTGGGATCTGAAGGAACTTCAGAGAGTATTTAAATCAAGCCCTTTAGCCTATTCACATATAATTCTCTTCTGCAGCAAATAGTAACTGCAGCAAATAGAAACGGAGTTGGGATTTGGCTGCATCTCATAACAGTATATTTTATTGCTTGGCAGTCTGAATTGTCAAGAAGTGGTTTCTCATAAGCAGACGAAATATCTTCCCCTGTATCTTCCCATCACTGGTTTTAATTACACCCTCCAGAGTCATGCGGAATAAGATGAAGTCGATCTGATTTAGCCAATTTTTCCCTGGTTTACCCCAATCTGAATAACATACGCACAAAAAATCATAAGGATTGGTATCTCTTAGGCTTATCTATGATTTACCAGCTGTTTTACATTGCTGGAAACTTTTGAAGGAGTTCTTATAATCACTCGTATTTTGGCACGGAATAAAAATTCATCCTCTGAGTATATGAACTCATGTCAGAAGCTGTAGTGTAGACGTGTAGAAGTAGTATAGACGTATGTGCAGAATTTTTGCCTTGAATATTTTGTGTTTTTGCGAAGTGATGTCGTGACATCAATATGGCGTGTGTGTGTGTGAGAATAGCACAGGGGGACCTCATTTGTAGGGCACAGAGCTCCATCCGGAAGATTAGGGCTTATGGCCAGGCTTGGAGTAAACTTTTTTAGGTGCTGTGTTTTCTCCAGTGACAAAGAAAACTGGTCTTAGGACCAGAAGGTTGATATCAAAACGAGATTAGGCTGCCACCATTTAGCTGGACAAACTTCAGCAAGTTGAACTCCTGCACGGCGTCTATAAGGTGGGGTGATTCGTATTCCGTGTAGAACTCCCGTGGAAAGTATAAGTGAGGTGACCTAGTCATTGCACCACACAGTGTTCCTGGTGCATAGGCAGTGTGGTGTAGTGATTAAAAGCAGTCTTTGAATCAAAGTTGGGTTCCATCTGTAGCTTTTCACTGAGTACCCGTAGTCAAGTTATTTGACCTTTCAGAGTTTCGGTTTCCTCATTTTTTTTTCAACGTTTATTTATTTTTGGGACAGAGAGAGACAGAGCATGAACGGGGGAGGGGCAGAGAGAGAGGGAGACACAGAATCGGAAACAGGCTCCAGGCTCTGAGCCATCAGCCCAGAGCCTGACGCGGGGCTGGAACTCACGGACTGCGAGATCATGACCTGGCTGAAGTCGGACGCTTAACCGACTGCGCCACCCAGGCGCCCCGATTTCCTCATTTTTAAAATAGAAAACCTAGGCATTATAAGTGGTTTTACAATTTTTATGAAAAATTTCGATTGTTAGATAAAATTTATGATAGTACAATGAATCTATACATTCCTATCACCTCAATTCAACAAGCTTTTACCACACTGTTACCCCTTTTCATTTATCATTGTTATCTTTCTTAACTTTTTAAAAGAATTTTTTAAAGTTTATTTTTACTTACTTCTTTGTTTAGAGAGACAGGGAGAGAACACACATGTGCATGTGGGGGTGGGGAAGAGCACAGAGAGAGGGAGAGAGAGAATCCCAAGCAGGCTCTGCACAGTCAGCCCAGAGCCTGTTGGGGGGGGCTCAAACTCACAAACTGTGAGATCATGACCTGAGTCAAAATCAGATTCTCAACTGACCAAGCTACCCAGGCACCCCACACTGCTGATTTTATCTATCATCTATTTATCTATCATCTATCTATCTATCTATCTATCTATCTAATTTTTCTACCAAAATTAAATTATGAGTTTCTCATTAGACATTAGGAGACTGAGAAAGTTTCTTAATCAGTTTCATTTATAAATGAGGAAATTATGTAACTTTCTTAAGTCTATCCTATGGGGGGCTCAGGATACGAGTTTAGAGCTATCGAATTTCAAACCAAATGTGTCAATATACCATGCTTCAATTTTCTTCATGAAATGAACATTTCAATGAAAATTTCAATCAATTCAAATAATATCTCTTAAAAGTTTTCTTTAATCATTCCAACTGGAAATTCTTTCTCCACTTTGGTTGTAACTGTCTTGTAGCCCTAAACTTTCATTATCACTATATATGCAGGTTTGTATAGCCAGCTAGCTAGATTACAAGTTCCTCATGATGAGAAACCAGATCTTATTCAGTTCTGTGTTCCCCACTCCACAGTCTAAGATATACTAGTTCCTTAGTAAGTACACATATAGTGAATCTTAGGTAGTACGGCAATTAACATTCCCTTGAGAAGGTTTTTCTACTTAAAATAAGTGGAATAGGCTATTTTTCTTAGTTTTCAAATAAGATATTTGATAGATATTTTAAATTAATCTTTGTTTAACATCTCATTTTTGTTTCTTCTACAGTTAGCTACTGATGGTTCAAACAAAAGACAAGGTTAAGAAACTTCAATATTAAAGTAAGAGTTCAAGATTCATTACCAATATATTTTTTTAATTTTTAATTTTTTTAAACAGAGAGAGAGCACAAATGGGGGAAGAGACAGAGAGAGAGAGAGAGAGAGAGAGAGAGAGAGAGAATCTTAACATGGGGTTCCATTCCGTGACCCTGGGATCATGACCTGAGTTGAAATCAAGGTTCAGCCTCTCAACCAACTGAGCCATCCAGGCCCCCCAGCAACATTTTATTTTTAAAAATAATCTCTGACAAAACATTTTGAACTGCATGGCCACGATATATTCACAGGTCATTGTAGTGGTAAAATAGCCACATTTCTCCCCAACTCTGAAGAAATCATCATATAGAAAACAAATTTTATTTGTTTTTAAAATCTATACATAAAACCTGGTCATAATTTTGTAGAGGTAGACTAGGAGGTTTCATTCCATGCATTTAGTATTTTAATCCAGAAATTTATTTCAGTGCTAAAGATAGAATTTTTCAATATAAAAACGTTCTAAATAGGAATATAATAAATACAGCCCCTCCACTCAGCTTGTAGACACTCAGCTGTTTCAGAAGAAGTTTATGTATATTCATTTAGACTCTAGATTCCATCAGTGAAAAATCTTATTTCTGGAAATGGTGTAAGTTATGTCTGAATTTTTAAGCAAAAGGCTAACATCCTGTAAAATGGAGTTTTTTTTGACTTTGTATCTCTCAGCTTCATTATGAGATTTCCCTTCCACCAATCTTTAGCAGTATGAGAAATCTTCCCTGCTTCTTAAAAATTAAAAAGTAACTTCTATTTTTTTTAAAAAAAGAATGTAATAAATATAGTGATATGATACAGGAAACAGTAGTTGGTTGCATCTTAGTGGAAACATGCCATTTGGTTATCACTGTAAACATGGCATTTGCATGTTTAAATTAAACAACTCTGCAGAAAATATGTGAATCTGGTTCATCTGAAAAAGATGATGACATAGCAAGACTATATTAGCCTGTTATTTATTTCCACATGTGGCAATTATGACCTTGGCACATCCACTTGCTGCTTGCAAAGATCCATCCGAGATCATTAGAACAAACAGTAGAACCCGCCAGGAGAATGGACATGTGTCACGAATAAGGTGCTAATGGGAAGGGTGCTTGACAAGGGAGGAAGAACAACACATGCCATTGAATCACCACTCTCTAAAATACCCCCTGTGCAGAAAGAAACAAGGAAGTGGTGAAAGAAATGATTGGGGGTGGTGGTGGTGGCCATTGAGGAGGTGGGGGGAGTGGAGGATACATCTGGGATGGTGGGAAGTTGAGAAAGTGGGTGGAGAATGGTGGGGAGGGTAGAAAGTAAGAGATGATGGAAGCTGGGGTGGGGGGAAGGAGGTTTCCAACGAAGAGGAGATTATGGTGGGGAGGGAAATTATGGGAGACAAAGGAGTTATTACGAAAGAGGAAGTTACGGAGATCCTTACAGAGCAGGTCGTAGTAGATCCAGGAGATACCAAAAACTACACAAATTAGAAAGCAATGCTGACTTCTTGATAGATACGTTATGCATAGTATCCTAAATGACATATTCGAATATCATCTTTGAAGTAAATACCATGTTAGGCCCTTTGATGATATCATCTTGAACTGGTTAAGATGTGAGAGCACTGATTTATAATATCATTTGCTGTCTTAGAAGTGATTTTTCCCTTAAAATCTGTGTGCCCTGAAACATGCTACATCTTTTAAATGGCAAAAAGTGAACAAAAATAAATTCTAAAGGTAAATATTTTTTACCTCTGGAAAATAGCAAGTATTTAGATTTTTTTAGTCCAGATTTTGTGTTTATGAGATATAGTATATATTGTATGTAGGAATGGACAAATTAATATTTTTACTTTTATTTAGGGAGTTTATTAATCTAATAGCCAATCAATAATTACAACTTATAACGCATAAGTATATGTTATATATGGTATATAAATATAAAATAAATATATATAAATATACATAAATATATAGTATATAAATATAAAATAAATATATATACATATATGGTATATAAATATAAAGTATAACTATTTTTTTAATTTTTTTAAGTTTATTTATTTTGACAATGAGAGAGACAGAGAGTGAGCAGGGGAGGGGCAGAGAGATAGGAAGAGAGAATCCCAAGCAGGCTCCACACTGTCAATGCAGAGTCCCATGCAGGGTCTGAACCCGTGAACCATGAGATCATGACTTGAGCCGAAGTCAAGAGTTGGACGCTTAACTGACAGAGTCACCCAGGCACCTCTGAAGTATAACTATTTTTGTATCCTGATTATCATCTTAAAATATCAGTTCTATAAAATTGCTATTTCAAGTGACTCCTAAGAATATTGGATATTCTTGTGTTTTATCCTGATGCTGGTTGGGACAGAGGAAGTTCAGTCTTGTTGTCTTCTTGGATTAGATTTCTCAGATGTAGCAAATAAAAAATGAGATACAGTTAATTTTGAATTTCAGATAAACCATGTTATTCTTAAGTATAAATATATTCCAAGTATTTCACAGGACATACTTATACTAAAAAAAATAATTTATTTTTTACCTAAAATTCAAATTTTACTTGATGCCCTATATTTTATCTGGAAACCCTATTTTAGACAAGTCATTTCACAGGGCCCTTTCCACAGAACTAGTGTTAGATTTTCTATACATTGGTCAAAAACACAATACTGATTTTTTTTCCCCTATGAATAGGTAAAAAAAAAAATGATAAGGGGCATTTATTTAGGAATTTTGACTCCCCCCAAAACAAAACAAAACAAAACAAAAAGGCTGACAGTCAGGGTCCCTCAGGCTCATGGCTTGACCTTGAATATTCTAAGATGTCTTCTAACAAGTCATATACTATGAGTTTAGAAACCTTGATTCTGCTTGGAAGATGGGCATTCAAATACATATTACCTTAAGTCAGTTTTGGGGTACTTGAATTAATAATAGATGGCATTTATTTATTATCTATAAAACTAAGCACTTAAAATACATTAGTTAATTTAAGCTTTGCAACTACCTTATCTGTTAAGTGCTGTATTTTACTACTAATTTTTGGGCAAGAAAATACAGGAACAGAGGAATTCAGCAGCTTTGCCAAGGGTCACACAGCTAGTAAGAGGTAGCCCTGGAATTTGCACCCAGCCTGTCTGACTTAATTCATTTATTTATTTTTCTCTTGACACCCATTCTATTCCACCTCTGAGCCTTGAGATAAAAATCACACAGACATTTCATGAAATTTGTCTATGAAAAATAGACCTGAAAGCCACCGGTGGCTTTTTATTTCACAATAAAGTATAGGCATCTTCTTAAAAGGACAGAAAGGAGGTAGAAACAATGTAACCATACAGCTCAGGCCAACAGACTATTCAACCTCAATATTTCCCCTTGCTGTCCTTCACCCTCTAAGCTCCCTGACCTGTGAAAGCAAGTTAGGAACTACAAAGATCACAAAAAGGACCTCTACCTCTTCTCATGCTACGGGTTTGAAATAAGGCCTGCGAGGCTTTGGTTAAAAGCAATAACTGCTAAGTAAAGTCATCTCACTTTAATTGACATTTGCTGGCGGATACAGGAGTCAGCACACTGCTTGTCTCCTTTCAGTTCCTTTCAGACCTAGACCATGACTTCCTGTCCTAGGCAGTGGCCAGCTCGGTCAGCTCCTGGGGGAGTGCTATTTCTCAGGCAGTTTCACTGTCAAACCAAATTATAGATTTGCCAGAGGAAAGGACAAAATAACCTTTCTCTGCACAGGAGATAGCAGGTGGTGTAGGAATAGTTTCATGTATCTTGGCTACTTTGTGAGAAATAGAACTGTTGCTCTTGATGGACCCTGGTGAAAGGTAACAAGGACTCATAAAAGCAAAATCTTTGTTTAAGAAAAGGATACATATCACCAGATAACCTGTTTCAAGTTTGTAATTTAGCCCTTTCTTGGTTTGAGTTGGATTGAAATGGTTCAACAGCATATTGCAAAATCAGGAACATGCAGATTAAAGGAAGACAGGATTAAAGTGATGAATCTCTTTCAATTCCTTTTCTAAAAAAAGTGATCTATTTCTACAGTATACCTTCTAAGTATGCCTGCCTACTGGAGTTGCTGAGTATACAGAATGATTATTTATAATACAAAAGTGAAAGAATGATTGTAGAGATTATCATGGAATTTTTGCATTCAGTATTTCCCACAGGTTCGTGAAGAATATAGAAGGAAAGGAAAGGCATGAGAATTAGTTGGGAATTTTGATTAATTTTCACAGAAGTCTTCTTTTAAGAAGAAGGAAGTTTTGTATCCTGAGAAGGCTTTAGAGAGTATCTCATATCTAATCTTCAAAACAACTTTTCCAGATTATCTCCAATTTACATGTAGGAAAATTTAGGTTCATTAAGTTGAGAACTTGTTCAAGACCGCTTGATGTAAGTGGCTTAAATGGAATTTGAAACTCAGACCTGCCTCATTTCAAGCACCTTCTAGAAATGATTATTGTTATAAAAATATGAGTTGAGCATACCATTAAAAACTTAATTTACATCCGGGGAAGCTGGGAAAGAATAGTTTGCAAATAGTCTTTCCAAAATGTAGTGATACATTGAAAAAAAAAATCCTAAAAACTTTTAAAGAAAGTATTTCCCTTATTGAGACAAGGGAAGAGTGCAGCCTCAGACAACAAACTTAAAACACAATCCTCCCGATTTGATGTTATCTGGATAAACTGATAAAAGGCCCTGAGGAGGAATGCCTAACCTTTTTCCTTGAAGGGGTAATTAAAAGAAAAAGCCTAAGAGTTCCCACTAATGTAGCTTCACATGAGTACCAGAGGATGGGTACGTCATCAGAAAACTGGAAAATGCCCCATTTAGAGCTCTTTTAGTATTGCTTCACTTGGTCTTTACTCCAAAGCTACAGCCAGACAGCTGGAAGAAAGTTCTCTTGAATTTGGCTTTCTTGTAGAAGCCAAGGTTATTTCCACTGCTGAAGGAAGTTCCTGACCTGGAAAAGTCGCAGGAGTAGCTGAGAAAAGAAAGAGAAGGAGAGGAAGAGAGGGAGAGGCAATGATGGAAAGAAGTAAGGGAGGGAGTAAGGAAGGAAAGGAAGTTTGAGGAACAGTATTTTGCAACTGAATATATCAGCAACCGTAGTAGCCACATCAAATGAAAAACTCTCATTTCTCCCTGATTTTTCTTCAGAGTGACTGGCTTACTCTAGAGAAGGAATGATGCCTGAGGGTCACCTTCAGAATTGAGAAAGGACATGTTCCATCTACAGCAAAACTGGTCCTCGAAAAAGAGTCTGCAACAAATATAGTCAGAAACCGTACAGAGAGTAATTTCCTAAATGGCAAATGTTCATAGCCTTGGCATCTTCCCTTCCCCCTTTGGGTACTTGAATGGCTAAATAGATAATGATATCCAGTATTCCTGCTCAAGTTTTGAAGAAAGAAAGAAAACATTGCCTATGTATGTGAAGAAATTAATTCAAGCAGAATGTATCGACATTGTTTTGAAGGCATTTGGAGGTACAAAAGGGATTAACATCCAAATTCAGCATCAAACATTAAGGAAATATAGCATAAGAAAACTACTGACAAGCCTATCTTGGAAGAATATTTTCCCAGGAAACTAGAAGAGAATCTTACTTTGCCTTCTCAAGAAAATTGCATACATGTATTTATATATATGTATTTATGCACACACACACATATTTATATGTGAAGACAGAGAGAGATTGAGAGGGAGAGAACAATTATGTAGTTTAAAAAAGAAGGATAAAAAACAGCCTCAGGCTTCTTGTCAAAATGTTGTTTGCAACAGCACAATTTCCACAGGTTTTTGAGGAACAGAGACATCATGCTTTATCCAAACAATTGAAATACTAAAAAGCATTCTTAGTGTCTGGGTTTGCCTATAGCATGAATTACTTTAGTTGACTGGGATACAGAATCTAGAGCTACTCTATTATATTTTTTTAAATAATCAGCCTTAACTCTTAAGAATGTAGGTTTTACTAAAACCTATGCAGAAATATCCATGGAGATGGCTATCAAATACACTTTGGATGAATGCCCAAACACTCTGTAAAAATGATGCCACTCTCCTGAAAACTATATTTTTCATTGCTAGGCAGAAATGTTGACTTTTGATTTCTGCTTATTTTTGAGAGAAATGAGACTGGCATCTTCATTCAGTATCAGCTAAAGCTAAGGCAATGTAAACAAGATTCCCTAGTGTCTCTACAACAACCATTTAAAAAATACAATACTTTAAAAAAAAAGTTTAATTATTTTCAGAGAGAGAGAGAGAGAGAGAGAGAGCAAGAGCACATGTCAGGGAAGGGCAGAGAGAGAGAGAGAGAGAGAGAGAGAGAGAGAGAGAATCCCAAGCAGGCTCCCTGCTGTCAGTGCTGTCTGATGTAGGGCTTGAACTTATGAATTGTGAGGTCATGACCTGAGTTGAAGTCAAGAGACAGACACTTAATCGATTGAGCCACCCAGGTGCCCCAACCATTTAAAAAATAAAAAGGCAATTGGTGTGCATACGATGCTAGAGTAGAGAGCCCCAAGATGCAAGGAAGCCAATTAGAATTGTCCTGGAAACTGGAACTCTCCAGCAGGTCCCAAATGCACAATGTATTGAAAGCTGCCCTCTATGGAGCCTTCAGGAGACTAGGATGTATGCCTATGTGTAAGCATGCAGAGAACGTCCCCCCAAACTGATGTGATCCATGGGATAATTTGTGAAGAATGATCCTCTGTCTTTCAAAATGGTGGACACGTGTTATTACAGAGTCCAGACAGTAAGCCCCCAAGTGGAAGCTAGGTTATGCTGCTGCTGGATCAAAGTAGGGAAGCTGAGGACCACCGGATGATGGAGGGAAAAGTTGTGGCTGCCCAAATCTGAGGTCTTAAAACCATGGGCAACACAATCTCCAAAGGGGACCTGGGGGGAGGAAGGAGTCAAAGAAACAAGGAAATTGGAGGGCTTCCCTGTTCATACGGCTGCCTTTATAAACAGCTGGGATATAATATCTGTAAAGAGCTGGTTATGTCTGCATAATTCCTAATGGAACAAGTACAAATTTTCAAGCCACAAATTCAGGTGTGCAACAATATATCTACCCTCTACTTCTTCTTTAACTTAGCTGAAGCTTTACTTTGAACTCTTAGTATATTTGGTCACAGAAAACTGTTTCAACTCTAGGTAGACTTAATCACCCTAGAGTATCATCAATTATTTCATGCTTAAAGTCACCCAATTTCATATTTCCCTTTCCCTGTGTCTGACCCTTAGGGGAACATTCTAGGCACCTACATATCATGGCACAGGGAAGGTATTGGCTTCACCATGGCCATGTTCTATCACAGTAGCATCTACTGAGCTATAACTTACCCTATCCAGCCCTGGGCTCTGGTCTTTATTCAAACTTCTGCCAAAGAGCCTGTGTTCCCATGGGTGTGGGGTGGGCATCTGCGGCTTGCCATGCTGGCTACAAATCCTCCTTCCCATGTCGCCCATGTCCTGTATTTGTCAGGGTTGATCGTGCCCAGAGCCAAAATACTTCAAGTGCCTCAACTGTATAGTTTGGTTTGCATGGGAAAAAAAGGCCAGGGGATTAAAAAAGGGAAGGGGTATAACAGAACCAAAAAGACATTGGTAATTATATCCAAATGTTACTTCATATCCTACAACTTTAAATGTGTTTTTTTCTCAGCTCAGTGTTTATTCTGCAGTGTTAATGAGATGGGTTCCATAGACTACTCTGATTTTTTTTTCTTTTTCTTTTCATCTCTCTGTGTCTCTGTCTCTGTCTCTTTCTTTTCCCCTTCAGGAAGAGAATTCTTTGCAGTTTGAACTGTACATTATAACCTTCCCAGTATGTGGAAGATATCATCTCTACACAGCTTTTACTTTACATACTGAAACATGTCTACTAGAGTTTTCTTATGTGTCTTATGCTCACTTTCAGTGGTAAGCTGTTGATTGGCATATGAATTATATCTTCATTGGTCATTTGATTGATTGATTGATTCATTCATTTATCTGCTCATTCAAGAAGTATTTGTTAAATGCTGGGCACTATGATTGACAATAAGGATTTGGTGGGAGCTTTATAGGATCCCTCTCTTCCATACTTATGGCCTTTATTGGTAGTAGGGAGTGAGATATACATGAAATAAATAATTATTTAATTTTATGTATCATCATAGTGAGTTCTATGAAATAATAAAACAGGGTACAGGAGCCTAGGTCAAGAGAAGATTTCCTTGGAAGAAATAGCTTTTATCTTATATCTAGACATTTTTACATGAGCATTCCCAAAATTTAAGAATGACTTTTAAAAGGCTGGAAATAGGATGTGTAACATCTATACCTGGAGAGCAAAGGTAAATTTTTACTAAAAATAGAAGATGGAAAAGAGAGAAGCAAAACAAGGGTGGGAAGACAATGAAGAGATTTAAGTGGCTTCGTGGTGGTCCCATTTGCATTTTTCAAAGATCACTCAGGTTGCAATGCGGAGCACAGGTGGTAGGTGTGACAGAATGTGCATTGGGAGGTTTCTGAGATGAGAACAGTTGTGTACGAGGCTGATGCCTGAAGAGACGAAGGGAAATAGCAGTAGTGAGACAGGCTTGATAGAGCAGCATATGGAGGGTTAGGGAGAGGGAGGTGTCAAGGCTGACTACCAAAAATTATCTTGCAGAAAGATTTGCATAAATCTATACTACTTCAGATAGCAAACTAGGAAATGAATAAATTTCACAGCACCTTGCACCACATATCTATAGCATACAGCCGCTCTCAGCATAGTTCCATTTAAAACACTAAGATATGTGTGATCCATGTTGTGTGCCCTATAAAGCAAAGAAAGCACTTCAAATATTTTTTTGCATCATTCAAATAGTGTCATGCTGTCTTCCTTAACATAAAATGTAACTTGAAACTGTAATTGAGTTGGTTCAACTGTTTCCTGGAGAAGGGCCTGGCAAGTCTTTGAATTCTCCAGCAGAAAGAGACCTTCTAGAATGCCAAGTTGGGTCTGATTGCCAAGGTTCCACTGTATGCTTTGATGAACATAAACCACCACTTCTCACCAGGGAAGACTCAGATCATGGTGCTGAAAATATGTTTTGTCACAAGATGCCAGGTGGCTCAGCAGTGGCAGTTACTGCCTATTCATGAACCACTTTATCACAGGCCAGAACAATGCACATATTGACGAAGACGTCTTTGCTATAATTATGGGAGTCACGACATTCCACAACTCTTTTTATCTGATGCTTTACAAGTTAGGAACCATACACTTTTTCTTAAGGAACAGTTTAGACCCTTAATTATAGAGTCATTTACGTGGAATTTTTGGCTAGATGCTTACAGCTACATGATAGCTGCCAATCTTGAAGGATCCTTGACTGCTGTAAATTTGGAGATGATGTTGTCTTCTCAGTGAGACCTACCCCACCTAACCTTTTTAAAATTGCAGCCCTCCCTTTGATGCTCTGCTTCTTCTTATTTTTTATGCATTTGTCACTTTCTAATATACTGTACACATTGCTTATCATATTTATTGTTAATTATCTATTTCCTTCTACTATGAGGTAAGAACAGACATCTTATTTTTGTTCACTAACATATCCCAAATACCTGGCACATCGCTGGTGCTTATTAATATCTGATGAATGGGCAAATTTGCTGGTAGATATCCTCCCAGATAAGGTCTCAGGATTGACTGTGGAGTATGATTATATTATTCCCTCTATGAAAAATACTTTGATGATATCCCACCCCCTATGAAATTGTGTTCAACTCTTCAGTTTTATTATTGAGGCTTAGACTGTGTCTTGAAGTTCCCATTTTTCTCTTATAGTTACCCGATGCCTAATCATAGCAAACTAATAGCCACGATCTTCATGCAGTATTCCTCCTACAGAGCAGGACTTTCCCTTTGCGTTATTTAGTTATGTGGAAATAACAAGGCATAACGAGCAACCTCAAAACCCAGTGCAGTGGCTTAGAGCAACACACGTTTTTTTTTTTTTTTTTCCTATGCATTGTGTGGAATAGCTCTGTTTCAGGCTGGGCTCACTTGGGACCTGCTGGCCTTGGTTCCAGGCTGTAGGTGGGCATTAGGTAGGCTCCATGTGTTTTCTCATTCTCCTTGGACCAGCAGCTTTGGAGAGTCTGTTCTTCTTCTGGCAGATAACTGACTACAAGTGACCATACTGGATCACACTAGCACATTTAAGGACTCTGCTTGCATCATGACCATTAACTTCCTCTGGCTAAAGCAATACATGTAATCAATCCCACTATCAATATGGTACAGAAATGTGCCCCACCAAAAGGGAGAGAGGTAACACAGTGAATATTTTCTGATCAGCACTCCTATTTGTCACATTCTCTCTTGTTGAACTATCCATCAAAACCAACCTCGAATGTTGTTTGCCTTCCCCAATTCAGTGGGTAGTTAGGTTTTCCGGTTTCTGTGATATAGGTATACTCCACTTAAACCTATGTCATCCTACTGTTTATGTACCTGGTTCCCCTACTGGACTTTATGCTTCTAAAGAGCAGAGGCAATCTATGAAGATTTCTATTCCCAATATTTACCATAGAACCTAGCGAATTATAAGCTCAATAGATATTATTTTTAAAGAAGTGGAGAGGATGATCCCATTAGAAAAATATGTTTAGATGCCATCAATGTCAGTTTTCTGTCCCCCTGGGATGGGTCCTTAGGTTCGTATCATTCTTTTTGCACTACATGCTGCATATGTAAGAAGTTCCCATTTAAAACCGACTAGAGAGGCAGGTGAGCTGAAATTAAATCTCATTGTGAAAACATCATATTGCTGAAGTGTTCACCATAATTCTTCAAGGGCTTTTCTACAGGAAGTGATAAAATATTTTTGGCCAAGGGTTTATATTGAATATTTAGGACACTGACAGAAAGGAATTCTTAACAGTGAAAAAATAGAATATTCTTAGTGTGATCTCAAACTTCTACTACAGAAATCTCAGTGTTTTTAAATGACACATATAATGTTAATTGACAAATGTCTGCATTTGTTCTAGATAATTAATTTCTCCATCCATTCATCCAACCATCATCCATCCATCCATCCATCCATTCATCCCTTTATTCATATTATTTTACTTTTCTCAACCAATTAAGCCTTGATTTATTTAACTTCACTCATAATCTAGTTTAGAATTAATGATTTATCATTTCAATTACACCCTTGCCAATATCCTAAAATGCTCTTTACCTTGGCCTTTTTGTTGCATTCACCTGAATGAGAAACTCAAGTATTCATTTCCATTCTACTTCCTTGAGCTGCTAAACATAATTTTGTTGGACTAAGAGTCAGTTCCCATTCCACTTGTCTCCATCACTAATACACTATTGACTTTCAAGATTTGTATGTCCAATATCCAACTAGTTTTAACACTGTCCTCGATTGTGGTTGTCAAGTAAGTTTTATATATGGATAAAATCATTTGAATTTGGGATTATAATCCATTGCATCAATAGTATGCCACTTAACCTTATCAAAAGAATGCCTAAAAATTATAAAACAAATACTAATTGATAGGATTTATATGTAGTTTCTTCTGGGTAACCAGATTTGCAGGTTATCATGATAAAACTTAAGTTTCCTTCCCTCCATGGGAACCAGATATGTAAATAGGAGCTATCAGATGACAAAATGATAAATGAGAAAGGAATCACTTTTTTTGATGTAAGGAGTGCCAAGGAAATTTGTAATACAAGAATTATAAATGTAAATGTCTTCAGAGTCAGGAGGAAGTCACGTAGGCAAGGTTTTAAAAAAACTACAAGAACAAATAAGGGTAGAAATTGTGAATAACTCAAGTGTTCCCATCTGACCTAAAATGATTCCAGTTCAATAGATTATATCAGCCCAACAGAACAGCCTACAATCCCCATCGTGAAGCTCCTCATCCAGAGATTTGGACTCTGAAGAAAGGAGATCTAAACAACAGAAAATCTTTTGGAAGAGTCTGAAAACTATGATAATATGGTATGAAGCAAGTCCCCTCACATTAAGCTATCCCTTTAGGTTTTACACATTGGAAATTCATTTGCTTAAGCTTTGCTTTTTATATGTTTATTTATTTACTTTGAGAGTGAGAGAAAGGAAGAGCATGCATATGTGCGTGAGCAGGGGAGGGACAGAGAAAGGGAGAGAATCCCAGACTCCCCCACTGTCAGCACAGGGCCTGACCCAGGAACCATTAGATCATGATGAAGCCAAACTCAAGAATCGGAGACCACCCAGGTGCCCCTCATTTGCTTAAGCTTTATGTCTTATACAAATATAAATAATATTGGATGAAAGAATTAGTCATGATTCCTTGCATTATAGGAGATCCAATAAAAATTTCCATAAAAATTAAAAAGGAATTTTTTTTTGTCTTTGTAGACGCTTTAGAAATTCACAGAACAAAAGAGAAAAAAGAAGAGACAAAAGGACTTAAAAGCAGCCTCGGGGCCTGGACTGGAATTGGGGATTCAATGCTGTCAGCAGATTCTCTCTCTTGCTCTCCACCCACCCCCTGTATTCTCTCTATGCATTTATCTTTCATTTTCTCTGAATGTTGGCCCCATTCTCTTCTGCAGACCAGTCTTCCCCAGCCTCGAGCAACCCCAGCCAGCAATATTCATGAATGAGAGTGATTTTTTTTTATTCATATACTAATCTCTGAGAAGTAACATAATTTACTTGATTTGAGTCACATACACTCTCCATGGGTCAATAACTATTATCTGGATTATGGTTTATCATGATTGTTCAAGATGATTAGGCATGGGTCATATGCTCAATCCATTGACCCAAGGATAGGGTTTATAACAAGGGGAAAAGAGCATAACAGCAGGAGACTCAGACCATATATTAGTTAAATCTGTTGATACTGAAGTCAGATTCCTTATACTGGAATCCCAAGGATACATGTACTAGATTTTGTGATCCTGGGCAACTTCCTTAAACTTCCTAAAGCTCAGTTTCCCCTTCTTTAAAATGGGCATAACCTTTAAAAGTATGTCCTTATTGTAAAATGGTAATATCAAGATTTAAGGCACTTAGCTCAATGCAGGCACTCAATAAACATTGAATGAATAATTGAATAAATTCATGGATAAACAAAGAGTATTTAAACAATAAGATTATTTTAAGATTGTGCTTATGTGTCACTCTCAATAAACAGTATTCATAGAGCTATAATGCTCTGATCAACTGAAGGGAGAATGAAAGGAAATCCCACTAGATGACCAGGGCAAAAGAAATAGAAAGCCAAGATAGTCAAAGGATGGACTTTGTGATATTGTTCCTTCGGGTTAATTACAATGGTAATGACTCTTTATCTTCTATTCATCTACATTTTAATCATCTGTATAACTAAATTATAGCATAAATTCCAAAACTTAGAAAATTACAAAAAGAAAATATAAAGTTGTATTTGTTCTTAGCTACATACTGCCATCTAAGCTTTAATTCCCATATGTTAGTGTTGGTGTCACTGCAAATATGGTGATGAAAGTTAAGAAATATTCATCGGAACTGCTGGATATTCCCAAACATCTGGTTATTTGTCATCATGGAGGCAAAACATCCATATATTCTCATCAAAAAGCCTTGATAATAGGCACCAATCTATAATGAATATCTAAAGGAATTTTCTTTTTAATTTCTCTCTAGTGATCATGTGGTTTCAGTTTAGCAGAATCCAAAAAATTTGTTTTGCTGTTGGATATGAAGACATCATGTGTTGTGAATATACACCATAAAGATTTCCATACAGTCACGTTTAATTAATATTGCTCTATCCAAGTGTCCTCTGTGGTGAAGAGTGTACATTTCAAGATGGCACCCATGGAGGAACAGTGAGGCTATCAACTGGCAAAAACAAAGATTGCTACTGTGGCAGGAGCTCTATAAATATAAAGTTTTAATACCTGTCTTAACATTAGTTGATATAAATATATTATCCTAAGGAGCCATATAAAGATGAATGAGTTCATAAATACAACAATTTTACTCGCCTTGGATATTCCTCCTTGTGGTAAAACTAAATGCTAAATCTTCCTAGTAAGATTTTAGTTTACAGTCCTCATTTAGCAATGAAGTTCTTTAAAAATACAATTTTATGTAAGAACCTGCCCACTTCAGCATGGATATATAATTAAATTTTGAATAAATACATTTCATTGTTGGACCCATATGAACAATAATTTTTGCCACTCTGGTCTTGCTTGCTTTCAGATCCATTCTCTGCCTCCCTCTGCTAAGCTCTGTGTCACAGAATTCTACAGACTCTGCTTCCCAGCCTCCAGATTCAACTAGATTTTCTTGTGTTTGCCCAACATAAGATATTGGCAGGAGATTGGCAGATGGCAAAAAAGGAGAAACTAGGGTATTTCTCCCCCTACCTTCCTACTACGTCAGGCAGTGTTTCCAAAAACCGCATTTATTCTGAAAAGTTTATCACTATTCCAACTTTTTTTAAATGTTTTTATTTTTGAGAGAGAGAGGCAGGCAGAACATGAGTGGGGGAGGAGCAGAGAGACAGGGGGACACAGAATGCAGAGTAGGCTCCAGGCTCTGAGCTGTCAGCACAGAGCCTGACATGGGGCTGGAACCCATGAGCTATGAGATCATGACCTGAGCAGAAGTCAGATGCTTAACCAACTGAGCCACCCAGGTGCCCCAGTCACTATTCCAACTTCTGCTAGGTAATTTTAGCTCCTGGATTTTGCTCTCTTTAGTAAAATCTCTTCTCTTATTTCTTCTAGCCTATAGGAATGGGTGTAGCATCTTCTTGTTATTGCTAATCTCCATGTTGCTTCACCAAACCTACTTATTAGTTCTGCCATCAATTTACTACATTAAATTCTCTTTGTTTTAAATGGTTTCCACCTCCCTGGCTGGACCCATACTGAAACACCATTATCATCATTTGCCAAGTTGTTAAGTAGAGAATGTGCCATTTCTAAGTAAGTAACCATAAACATTCAGAATAGTCACTGATTCTGATCATTAAAAATAATGACTTATATCAACCTAGTTAGATGAGAATGGGGAAATGTAGTTTCTAATGTCAGCACATGGCCTGCAGCCACAATAATGGTCTTACTAAATTATTCTGCTCCTTGGATTTAACAAAAAGCATTGATATGAAAGTGGCACTGTGTGTATAAGCATAAGGAGTTGAAACATGCTCTTGTGAATCATGTGGATACTTTCACCCACATCCTCAAGGATGGATAAACCAGACATGGCCTAACGAAATACAAAGGGATGCTCTTTTCTGGGGATTTTGCACAAACCAAGTAAAGGGACACAAATGTTTAGCTGGCAAACTCCCAAAAATGAGAAATGTAGTGATAAAGACACAAAATGCAAAAACTTTGAACTCACTTACATTCCTTCAGTTTCTTTTATATCTCCTTGAATGAGCAGTAAGGATGCATCTAGATTGGCACATTCTATTTAAATCTGCTTAATTGTGCCATTTTAACCTCCTTATCCCTTCGGTACTTTGGATGGTTGACCTACCAACTGACACTTCCTCTTTTATCTAGAGAAGTTGTTATTCTAGTGATATCTGAAAAATATTCTTCACAAGATCCTAAGCTAAATTGATGCAGAGAATAAACCAGGAGACAGCTCCAGGCTAACTCATGGCTTGGTTAATTTAGCCTCTGTTATCTCCTTGAGAAGTCACAAGTGCAATGAATATCTGCTCTCAGGAAAATGCACACACTGACAATTCAAATATGTGGGCACACTTGCTAAGATCCAACTTGCCCACACACACACACACATGTACACATGCATGCACATACACACCCCTCAAATCCTTCTACGCTAAGGATGTAATTAGTAGTAAATGACACTTGTTTAATATCTTTCAAAAGATGTATTTATATTTATCTCATCTGACCTACATAACAATTCTGAGTATGTACCTTTAGAGCAAAAGGTAATGTATTTGGAGCACAGGGAGCAAAAATAAAGAGAAATATGGGATGAAACAAAGATTTCAGGAGGGATTAGGTATTGTAGGATTTATAGCTCATCAAAAGACTTCAGTATTATTCTAAGGGATTTACAAGTTGATTGGAGTATTTTAAGGAAGACAATGGTAGAATCCAATTTCTATTTTTAAAACATCATTTTGATAACCCTGTGGTAACTGAATTATGGAGAAAGCATGGAAGCACTGACTAGGCATTTGCAATAGTCCAGGTGAGAAATGACAGCAACGTAGACTAGATTGAAAGCAGAGGGTATGGCGGGAGGTGGTTAGATTGTTTTATGAACCAAACACACATGTAAAACTTGTAGAAGAGTGCCTGGAACAGTAATAGTGATGATGACGACGATGACGACTGAGCTTTTAGAATTTGTTTTTTTATTCCTCATCTCTCCCTTTCGATTTATGCACTACGAACATTTGAATTGTATCTCATTAATATCAGTTTCTAAGCCATTAATAAGGTTTTTCATTTCTAATTTAAGAGCAAATACTTTCCACTCCTCTCCCTTGGAACCTATTAAAATGTCATTAAATATATAGTCCTACATATAGGATTATTGTGATATAATCTTACAATCATAAACATAATAGAAGCTGGGATATCAGCAGAGCAAGTTTTCTAAAACACCTCTGGAATATGAAAAACAGATGGGGTGATAACCCCAGAGAGTGCTGAAGCCAAGGAGAAGATAAAGCTGCCCCTGACAACAAGGCAAGTAACTTCAGAGGGTCAGAGGGAGAAGAGGGACTGAAAGAGAAGGATTGATTGAGTTCCTATGACAGCAGTACTCTATCCCTTACCAAGAGGCCAGGCAGTAACTACCCAGGCAAATGCACACAACAACATAAGCAAAGGACAATTATTATCTAAATAAATTTATCTGTGAAGAGAGAATAGGAGACACTGGTGTCTTTTGGCATTTAGGGAGGTCCAGGCACAATGACTGACGCCCAGTTCCATTCACTATTTGGCAAATTTGCTTGTTAATAAAACCCATTTTTGAACAAACTAGTATTGGTCAACCATTTTATGGCATCATTTTGAAATATTAAAGGAAACAGAGGTAATGCAAGAATGGAAAGGTAATTTATCCTTAGAAAGATTTATGTGTATGTATATAGACACATAGAGCATTCATAAAATAAAAGGATGTCATGGCTTGTCATGAAAGGATCACAGGAAAAGAAATAAGCATTCAAAATTTAAAATACTTCTTTTTTAAAAATTTTTAACGTTTATTTTTGAGAGAGAGAGAGAGAGAGAGAGAGAGAGAGAGAGAGAATGGGGAGGGGCAGAGAAAGAGGAACACACAGAATAGGAAGCAGGCTCCAGGCTCAGAGCTGTCAGCACAGAGCCTGACATGGGAATTGAACACACGAATAGCAAGATCATGACCTGAGCTGAAGTTGGGCGCTTAACCAACTGAGCCACCCAGGCGCCCCCAAATTTAAAATACTTCTGACAAAAAGCAAGGAAGATAAATGGGAAAAAGGTAAAGTCAAAGAAATTCCTCAAACATATATATTAATAGCACATAATCACGGGAAATATGAGATAAAAGAAAGTTATACAGTATCCATTTAAAATAGTGTTGAACTAATTAGAGTTCTGAGAAGGAACCACAGAGGAAGGTTGGAGAGAAATTATTTAAAAGAAAAATAAAAGTAAGAATATTTCCAGAGCTAAGGGAGATGTATTCAAACTAAAAGAGCTTGACAAATATTGAGCAAAATTAATAACAATTTAAAAAATCTGTTTTAGATCTACCATGGTAACGTTTTAGGAAATATGAATGTTCCATGCATCTGCTGGCGCATGACAAACCACTTCAACACTTAATAGCTTTGAACAACTGCAACATTTATTTACTTGCAAATCTGAGTCTGGAAAGGGCTCAGCTCATCTCTGTTCTACTTACCTACTGGAGCAGTTCAAAGGCTAGAACTGTGCTCATTTCAAACATCACCCACTCACATGTCCGGAAGACTGGGAAAACAAACATCCGGGCTGAAACAGTTGGGTCTCCAGAGGCATCTCTCTCAATCTCTATTTGGTCTTTCCACATGGTTCTTCCAGCACAGTGGCTTTGGGCTGGTTAGACTTTCATGTTAGCTCAGGGTTCCCAAGGCATGTTCTGAGAAAGAGAGGCAGAAACTCTATTACTTTTTTTCCCAATTAATCTTTTATTCCAGAATGTAGATTTCGTAAAAAGTTGCAATAGTTAAGGAGAGCCCTATATACCCCGAAGCCAGTCCCTCATATTGTAGACATCTTGCATTAATCTGTTACATTTTTCATAACTCATCAAACAACATTGATATATTATGACAAAGTAAATTCCATATTTTATTCAGATTTCATTTATTTTCCCTAATATCTTTTGAGGATTACTAATATGACCTTCAATGTAAATTTAGCTGATGTTTTTCTCATGGTAGAACTGTGATTATGCTTGTTTGAGGTAGATGATCACTGAGATGAGGTGCCATTCTCAATACCATATAGCAAGGGAACTTGACTTTCATACTGATGCGGTTAGCCTCATTCTCCTGGCTCAGGTACTGTGTGTCAGGTTGCTCTACTGTAAAGGTATTTTATTTCCCTTCTTTCTATATTATTTGGAAGCAAGTCTCTAAGCACAGCCCACACACGAAGGGTGAGAAGTTACACCCTACCTCTTTGAGGGAAGAGTGGCTATATAAATTATTTGGAATTCCTCTGTAGGGAAGACTTGTCTCTTCTCTCCCATTTAATTTGCAACCATTTCAGTCTGAACTCATGAATATTTATTTTATATTTGGGGCTATAATTCAATATTACTTCATTTATTTTGTTGCTCAAATTGTTTCAGCTCTGACTATGGGGCGTTCTTTTAGTTGGTTCCACATTCCTTCTGATACTACAAGATCAGAAGGATCTTGTTTCCTGCCCCAGCCCTAGAATCAGCCATTTCGCAAAAAAGCCTTGTGTACTTTCATTGGAGAATGGGGTTTGGAACTAAGACCTGGACTCTGGGGATGCTCATTGCTTTTAGGTCTTCTCAGCAGATAGAGCAAAGAAATATATGTATCTGTATAATGCATGCACATACACCTATCTATGTGTTCATACATCTATCAGTATTTATACTAAGCTAAACTTGAGTCCAAACTGCTATCTCTAATTTTAGTCAAGTATCTCATGGCTCATTCTAGCCTTCCCCTCTTGCTTATCTGTAACTTCCCATTCCCTCCTCCTTAAAAGTCCTGACTCCTACCATCTAGCATCTATTTACTTATTGTTTGAGTCTACACATGTAGTGGTTTCAGAATTGTGAATCTGTACTCCCGTGAGAGACAATTTTACCAACTAGAGTACAACACTTACCTACACTTCCTTTGTCTTTGGTCTTACACTGTATAGTCATTTCCTAAGTTATTTAGATCAATACTCCTTTTTCTCCACCCTTTTCAGTGAAGTTACATCTTGTATTTGTATTAGATCCTTTTGTCACAGTCTGCATTCAATTCTGGGATCCTTTGCCTTCCTGGTTGAGTTTTTAAAAATTTGCATGTATATTTACTCTTTATGCTGTGAAGTTCTATAGGATTTGACACATAGTGTTAAACAGTCTCACGAGAATAGTCTCTCAGCTCTAAAAAATCTTGTATCTTATACCTAATCCTAGTCACCCCTCTCCAACTCCAAGCCTTGGCACCATGGATCTGTTTTCCATCTCTATAGTTTTCCCTTCTCTAGAATGTCATATAATGCAAGCATGCAACATGCAATCTTATAAAACTGATTTCTTTCACTTAGGAATTTGCATTTAAGATTCATCCATGTTGCTGTGGATTAATAGCTTGTTTCTCTTCATCACTGAATAATATTCAGCAGTGTTAATCTAAAATAATTCGTTTATTCATTATCCTACTGAAGAACATCTTGGTTGCTTCCAGTTTGGGGCATTTATCACTCTTTCAACTGAGCCTAGGAAGCCACACATCATTTATTCTGGGTATATCCTATCCGTTGAAAATAATTCACTAAAATCAGCCATATTCAAGTAGAGAGGAATTAAACCCCATGTTTTGTAGAAGGAGTGTCAACGTGTATGTGTGGGCATGTTGTAAAACTACCTCAATATGGTAAAGAAAAAGTCTTGCCTGTCCTCAGGGATTTTTTGACTATCAAAATTCAGTGGATAGATGTATTCGTTTTCTATTGCCAGGTAACAAATGATCACAAAGTTGGCTGCTTAAAACAAAAGCAACTAACTTATTAGCTCAGCATTCATTGTTTCACCGTCAGTAGGTCAGAAATCTGGCACAGTATGAATGGGTTGTCTGCCCAGGGCCTCATATGGCTGAACTCAAAGTGTCAGGTGTTGTTGGCAGGACTAAGTTCTTATCTGAAGGACGTGGGAAAGAGTCCCCTTCTGAGCTCATTTGGGACTTTGGCTGGATTTGTTTCCTTGTGCCTGTAGGACTGAGGTCCCGATCGTCTTGCTAGCTGTCAGCAGGGGTTTGTTGTCAATTTCTACAGCATACCCTCTCCCACGTCCTCCCCAATCATTAGCGGTTTACCTTTTTTAGAGTCAGCAGGATTGCATCCATCTGACTTCTTGCTCTACTTCCTCTGTATCTGAAATTAGCACCCAGATTTAAATGGCTCATGTAATAAAGTTAGGTTCTTACAAGTAATTTCCCTTTCTTAAAGTGAAGTGCCACATAACATAACATAACATAAGCACAGGACTAGAATCCATCATATTCACATTGTGGGGATTATGCAAGTTCTGTACAACAGGATATGGGGATCTTGAGGACCATCGTAGAGTTCTGTTTACTACACCCATGGACTAAATTTAAAATAAGACACATATTTGACAAGCTGTTGGGATGTGGGAAGGAAGAAGTCTTTATTATTATTATTATTATTATTATTATTATTTCAGGGACAGAGGGAATCTTAGAGAACCTTAAGCAGGCTCCACACTCAGTGCAGAGCCTGATATGGGGCTTTTGATCCCACGACCCTGGATCATGACCTGAGCTGAAATCAAGAGTGAGACACTCAGCCGACGGAGCCACCCAGGAACCCTAAGAATAATCCATTTGAACATGTTTTCTTGAGTGATACAGTAGAAATTGAATTGAAGTTTGAGGCTCCTGGGTGGCTCAGTCGGTTAAGCGTCCGACTTCAGGTCATGATCTTGCGGTTTGGTTCATGAGTTCGAGCCCTGCCTGGGGCTCTGTGCTGACTGCTCAGAGCCTGGAGCCTGCATTGGGTTCTGTTTCTCAATCTCTCTTTGCCCCTCCCGGGCTTGCACTGTCTCTCAAAAATGAATAAATGTTAAAAAAAATTAAAAAAAAAAAAAAGAAATCGAACTGAAGTAAATTACTGAGGTAGGCAAGGGGCACTATGCACATGATTAAATTAATATAAAAACTTTATTGATTTTCGATTTTTAGGCTCACTTCACAGATAAAACCTGGAAGTTTTGTCATAATGGCCAAATTGAATTTAAATGTCACCAATCTTGGGGCGCCTGGGTGGCGCAGTCGGTTGGGCGTCCGACTTCAGCCAGGTCACGATCTCGCGGTCCGGGAGTTCGAGCCCCGCGTCGGGCTCTGGGCTGATGGCTCAGAGCCTGGAGCCTGTTTCCGATTCTGTGTCTCCCTCTCTCTCTGCCCCTCCCCCGTTCATGCTCTGTCTCACTCTGTCCCAAAAATAAATAAACGTTGAAAAAAAAAAAATTAAAAAAAAAAAAAATAAATGTCACCAATCTTGAAAATGTAAATGTCAAAATATAGCTCATACAAGTTGGTGGGAAGAAGAAGGATGAGAGGTAAAGGAATGATTATGGATATTGATATACTCTCTAACAATAAAGGGATTCAGTCTATGAAAAAGGGATTCTGTTTATTAAAAAAAAGCGTTTAAACCATGGGCTGGTGATTTTGTTTCCTTTAGGGCACATGATAGACTTGGGAGGTCATATGCTCTCTCTTGCAACTAATCATTGGTTATTATTGTGTTATGAAAAAAACCACTGACAACCATAAGCAGATGGATATGGCTGTGTTCCAATAAACTTTATTTTTAAAAAGGTGGCAAGTTGGATTTAGTCTACAGACAGTAGTGTTTCAATCCCTGGCTTAAAGTATATTCTTTAAAAACATTAAAAAAAAAAAGTAATGCTATTATTTTATTGAGAAGAGGTGAGAATGAGGCAGATTTTTTAAGTAAGCTAAATTTTCAAAGTCATGGTATAACAAGTAATAAATAACGCCTACTCTTGGTAAATCAAGACATAGTAATATTAACATACCATTTAGAGAAAATGGACATAACTAAGTTTATCCAAGCATAGAAATCACTAACAATGGCTTCTATTGGTATGACTGTGGTGAGAAAAGAAAGGGTAGGGACTAAGGCTTTTAAACATAAACTACTCTGTACTGTGAGATGTTTAAATATTTACATATTACTTTAATAAATATGAAAAAATATAAACTACTGAATGAAACAGATTTAGAGACAGATCCTCCATTTGCCAAATTGACTCATTAATTAACATTTATGATATTATTACAACTTAAATCAATATTAATGTCCCAAACTGCATTAATGTCTGGAATATAATATTTTACATTATTCATAAAACTATAGCAAGTGTTCTTTTTTATTAATATAATTTATTACCAAATTGGCTAACATAGAGTGTGCTCTTGGTTTTTGGGGTAGATTCCCATGGTTCATCGCTTACATACAACACCAGTGATCATCCCAACAAGTGCCCTCCTCAATGCCCATCACACATTTCCCCTTCTCCCCCAACCCCCCATCAACCCTCAGTTTGTTCTCTGTACTTAAGAGTCTTTTATGGTTTTCCTCCCTCCCACTCTGTTTGTAACTATTTTTTCCCCTTCCCTTCCTCCATGGTCTACTGTTAAGTTTCTCAAGATCCACACATGAGTGAAAACATATGATATGTGACCCTCTCTGACTGACTTATTCACTCAGCATAATACCTTCCAGTTCCATCTACATTGCTGCAAATGGCATGATTTCATTCTTTCTCATTGCCAAGTAGTATTCCATTGTATACATAAACCACATTTTCTTTATCAATTAATTCATCAGTTGATGGGCATTTAGGCTCTTTCCATAATTTGCCTATTGTTGAAAGTGTGTATAGTAAGGGTTCTTATATTCCATGTTAAAATTTAGAAATAATATGAAACAACAGATAGTATTTCCCTGAATGACCAGCTTTTATATTATATTAAAAAAAGGAAAAAAAAGACTAAGAAGCAATGACTTGTCCTTGTGAAAATATGCAGGTTTTTCTTTCAAGAACTCAACAACCATTCTCTGAATACAACATTACAGAATATATTCATGTATATTTCAATTTCACAGAGAAGAATTCTTATTAGCATTGATCGTCTTCAAGAATTATAGTGATTTTCTTGTTCTATAGTTTTCTTAGCCGGACCACTGCTAAGAATCTGTCTCCCCTGTGAATTTCCCTAAGACTTTGGTTATTTACCATGACACCATCTGTCCCAGTCAGAGACTACATTGTGGTCCAACAGTCTGTTCTCTTTTAATATCCTTATCATTAAGCACTTCCATTCCTTTTTATTAATGCTTATAATTCCACTTTTTAAAATGAAGAAATTCTTCTTTATATAGGAAATAGAATGAAAATATGAGACAGGCAGTTTCATTTCAGCTTTGATATTTATTAATATGATTGGCTATAGTCAATGAATCAACATTTTTCTTTGTTGCACATCTGAACATACATGAAACATGAATTATACAAAACATGAATTTTGTGTGAATTAGAGAGTACCACATGATTTCAAATCATTATTTTAGTAAATTATAGACTATGAGTTACTTTCCATTGGGGAGTATTTTATTAAAAACCATTAATAATAAAATCAGCGCATCATCAAATTAACAATTTTTATGAGTACCATTAATTTGGTTAACACTTAAATTTTTCTTTCTATGACTGTATGATTATGAGAAATAAAAACATAATAAATGTACTCATGGGAATTAGAAAACTGGTTCAAATTAACCTATTAGAGTTTTATTTTTACAACTGTTTTCACTATTTGGAGAAGTATAGTATGTCACCCATTTCGAGCAAATCCAAACCAATGTTAATCTCCAAATGGAAATGAAAAGTGTTCTTTCTTCAGGATGCCAGTTTAAACTATATCTAAAATAGTAAACTTAAGTTTCCCTAGTCATTTGCCTTGAAATGCCCAGTAATATTTGTAATACTAATTGTAACAGAACTATTGTAAATGACATGCCTACCATTTGTCAGGCACTATGCTAACTACTTTACATATGTTGTGTTTTCTTTAGTTGACTCAGCATCCTATGAGTAGATGTTACCCTTTTAAAATGCATCAGAGAACTTGGGTCTGAGGTATTAAATATTACGCCATACAGGATAAATGTTTGAACAAAAATCAAACTCCGCGTTGACTAAATTTGAAATTAAAAGTTTCTCAGTATTCCTGTGGGTGAAAGGATAGGGGAGCAGACAGAAAAGACCTATTCTTGAAAGAGACATAACAAAAAGAACAAAAAGGGAAGACAGGGGGAAAAATGCTTGGAGGAAACCTCTACCTGTTTAGATGAGGAAAAGAGGTCTGTTAGTGTTACGTGTAGCAGAAAGTTTGAATATCATAGGTGAACAGATTTCTATACTCTTAACTAATACTGAATTATTAAGAAAGGGGCATCAGAAGAAATCTGGAAGAGAGAAATTGGAAGCTGCCTTTGAAAGAGTTTAACGATTAGTCCAGGCACTAATGAAACTGGTTGATAAAAAAGAATTAGGTGAAACAACAGAGTGATGTGGGGGGTTGGAAGAAATAAGAACTTTACCATAGACAGGTGGTTCTGAATTATTACATGTATAGGCTATCACAGATGTGGGATGAAATGATGAGGAAATACCTCTTGGGATGGGATGTATTTAACTTCAAGCTATCAAAACCATATTCATTATAGAAAACAAAAAAGGAAATAGAAATCAGGAAATCCATTGAACTATATTTTAAACTTAAAAAAATTTTTTAACGTCTATTCATTTTTGAGAGACAGAGAGACAGAGAGCAAGCAGAGTTGGAGCAGAGAGAGAGGGACACACAGAATCCGAAGCAGCCTCTGGGCTCTGAGCTATCAGCACAGAGCCCAACGCAGGGTTTGAACTCAGGGACCAGACCGCGAGATCATGACCTGAGCTGAAATCTGATGTTTAACCAGCTGAGCCACCCAGGCACCCCAAACCACCTTTTAATATAATGTCATGTATTATTCCCACATCTCCAAAATCAGTGCACACATGCAGATACGCACATACTAAAATGCTTCTAGATCTGCATTGTCTCTGTAAAAATGCCACCATGTATCCAGCCGCCCAACAAATAAACCTAAGAGTCGTTTCATTTTCCCATTTTCTTTTCTGTTCTCATAAGGAATCACAAGCCCTTTCAACTCAATCTTCTAAACATCTCCAACCTCTGACTGCTGGATAACTAGAATAGATTTGCCTGCACATTGTCTTGTCGCCCCCACAAACCCCAACCCATCCTCTGTATTGCCTGTAGGGTGATATTTCTAGTGTGCGCACGCACGTGCTCGCGCGGACACACACACACACACACACACACACACACACACACTGATGGTATAATTTCTTTAGTCAAAGTTCTTCAAGAACCACTTATCACCTATGGGTTCAATCCTCTGAAATGCAATGCTCTTCATGACCTGATGCCATGTCCATCCTTTCCTGCCTTGTTTCACACCACCATCACACCCTCCCATTGTTGTACTTTATAACGTCAGCCAGGTTGAGCTAATTTTTGTTGTTTATATATACTTTACTTTCTCCTACTTTTACACTTGCTGTTCCATGTGCCTGCAATATTCTTCCTCACTTCTGAATGGACCTGGCCACTTTGAGACTTCCTGGAAGTTATAATCATTTGTTCCTCCTTAGAACTTTGACCTGAGGGAGGCTCCTGTGCTTATCCACTGTGCTTTCTCCTTGCGCTCTGGATATCTCTCTTCTCTCGCAGTCATTTGGGTTACAATTTGTTTTCTTACATGTCCCCTTTTCCCGCTATACTTTGATCCCCTTGAAAAGTAGAACCAAGTCTTTAAATTTTGTGTTTCCTATGTCTAGCATAGTGTCTGGGTTTTAATAATAGTTTTATAAATATTTGTGAATATTAAATGAATGAAAGTAATCTATTTTAAATTAAACCTACTTTCCTCTAGTGATGAGCTCTAGCTAGGGAATTAAGTATCTGATCCTTTTTGTATGTGCATATTTTGGAGACGTCAGATGCTTTCTATTCCAAATTTATTTGAAAATATTTGTAGTGAAAATGATTGCATTCAGTTTTCCCCCCTCCAGCACCTGAAATAAAACATGCTTTGCAAGATACATTTTTATCTTGCTCCTGGCAATCACATAAAAAGCTATAGGGAAATACAGGCAGAATCTGTACTTGATGCTGTGGGGAATGGGAGCTAGAGGCAGTGCTGCAAGGATGACTTCTTCATAACATAGATGCTTTTTCTAAAGTAAAAATATTTCAGGCTGAAAAGAATGCCTCTCCTCATGCTGCCTACAACAATGCTTTTATAGGGAAGGAAGTGTTCCAGATAGTCCACATTTTCTAATATTTTTAAATGGCTATCAAAGAGAGGGAAATGTCTTTCCATACTTTTTAACAACTCAGTATAAATTGAGCCTTGCAATAAGCTTATTATCATGCCAATATTGTAGGAATATGTATCTTAAAATAGTTTTGTTCTTTGCAGAAATTTTTTTTCTGCAATAGAAAAAAAATGCAACCCAAAGGTTTTTGGAAATTGAAACAATCATGGAAGAGGTTACTCCTTTTCACAACTGCCCAATTCAATAATTGTTGAGTACACCAGTATTACATGCTTCTTTTTAGAAGAAAAATATATGACACATCCATATTCTGAGCACTAATTAAGCAACAGGTAGTATAGAAGCTAACATCATAAAATATTGTAGAAACATAATACTAAATACATGAAGTAATGAGAAGAGGAATTGAAGGTGGAATAATTTGATCTTTTACAAGTTATCTTAAAGTTTCTATATGTTAGATGCCCTCCCCTGTCACCATGACTGTGTGTGTGTGTGTCTGACATAAAAGGTAATAGAACTTTTGGTGGCCAAACAATGAAGATGAATCAGTTTCTGTCCTTTGGAGAGGAGTAGGGGCCTCTCGCCTTCTGTGGACAAATCTAGCCATAGATTTCTTTTTTAATATAGTTGATTGAGTTGATTTGGGTGGGAAGTGGAAGAAGGATGAGTGCTTTGGTGGGAGGAGTCTGTGGAAAAGGAGAGGAAAAGAAATCCCAAAAATATAAGATGAGTGGTTCTTAAAAATATATTCTGAGGCACCTGGGTGGCTCAGTCAGTTGAGTGTCTGACTCTTGATTTCGGCTGAGGTCATGATCCGAGCATCAGGGGATTGAGTCAGCATTGGGTTGTGTGCTCAGGTTGGAGCTTGCTTGGGATTCTCTCTCTCCCTCTCTGTCTGCCCATATGTCCCCTTTCATATATATATATATATATATATATATATATATATATATGTGTGTGTGTGTGTGTGTGTGTGTGTGTGTGTGTGTGTATATACACATTCTGTTATCGAAATGTTTGTATAGAATTTTCCTATTTCTGGTCTTCTAAAGAAAACATTGTGCCCAAAAAAAACACATGTGGTTAGAATTTAAAATGGGCACTCATGTGAGCAATGCCTCTAGGAATATTTGTGTGACTGAGCTATACATCATAAACATCCTCTGTGAACTGCATAATAAGTGGAATTTTCAAAGGCAAATTTGAATGAGATATGTAGAAAAAGAAAGGGATATAACTTAAGGAAAGGAGTAAACAGTTTAAAACCTGGCCTACACATATTCGTAATCTAAGAATTTCAAAGCTTTGGAAGAATATTTATCTGAGGGAATTTAAATCTCCAAACAAAAATCTTAATTATTAACTGAATTAGCATTTTATTCTAAGGTGCTGAAGAGATAATTTTCATCCCTTCTCTACATAAAATTCATTGATTTAGAAATGCCTTTCAAATTGCTTACAAGTATTTCAAATATAAAACAATTATAACATATTAAGCATTAATATAATTATTTTGAACCTATAAATACATAGATTTCATCAAATACGATGCCAGAAAAATAATCATTTTGAATCATCTCGTCTAAGACAAAATGAGATTGTGATTTTCTTTTATTAGATACATTTAGATAGAAAAGCTCAACTTCACTTCATTCCTGGATTTTTACTTCATACTCTTTAACCAAATAGAATGTGAATTAATTTACCATTTTTTCACGAAACCTCAGTCACACTACCAGTTGATGTGCTAAATGGGTATATTTGTTACAATTATTAACAGTATATTTATTTATTTATTTATTTATTTATTTATTTATTTATTTTAATATATGAAATTTATTGTCAAATTGGTTTCCATACAACACCCAGTGCTCATTCCAAAAGGTGCCCTCCTCAATACCCATCACCCACCCTTTCCTCCCTCCCACCCCCCATCAACCCTCAGTTTGTTCTCAGTTTTTTGTTTTTTTTTTTTAATTTTTTTTTTTCAACGTTTATTTATTTTTGGGACAGAGAGAGACAGAGCATGAACGGGGGAGGGGCAGAGAGAGAGGGAGACACAGAATCGGAAACAGGCTCCAGGCTCTGAGCCATCAGCCCAGAGCCCGACGCGGGGCTCGAACTCACGGACCGCGAGATCGTGACCTGGCTGAAGTCGGACGCTTAACCGACTGCGCCACCCAGGCGCCCCTGTTCTCAGTTTTTAACAGTCTCTTATGTTTTGGCTCTTTCCCACTCTAACATCTTTTTTTTTTCCTTCCCCTCCCCCATGGGTTTCTGTTAAGTTTCTCAGGATCCACATAAGAGTGAAACCATATGGTATCTGTCTTTCTCTGTATGGCTTATTTCACTTAGCATCACACTCTCCAGTTCCATCCACGTTGCTACAAAAGGCCATATTTCATTTTTTCTCATTGCCACGTAGTATTCCATTGTGTATATAAACCACAATTTCTTTATCCATTCATCAGTTGATGGACATTTAGGCTCTTTCCATAATTTGGCTATTGTTGAGAGTGCTGCTATAAACATTGGGGTACAAGTGCCCCTATGCATCAGTACTCCTGTATCCCTTGGATAAATTCCTAGCAGTGCTATTGCTGGGTCATAGGGTAGGTCTATTTTTAGTTTTCTGAGGAACCTCCACACTGCTTTCCAGAGCGGCTGCACCAATTTGCATTCCCACCAACAGTGCAAGAGGGTTCCTGTTTCTCCACATCCTCTCCAGCATCTATAGTCTCCTGATTTGTTCATTTTGGCCACTCTGACTGGCGTGAGGTGATACCTGAGTGTGGTTTTGATTTGTATTTCCCTGATAAGGAGCGACGTTGAACATCTTTTCATGTGCCTGTTGGCCATCCAGATGTCTTCTTTAGAGAAGTGTCTATTCATGTTTTCTGCCCATTTCTTCACTGGGTTATTTGTTTTTCGGGTGTGGAGTTTGGTGAGCTCTTTATAGATTTTGGATACTAGCCCTTTGTCCGACATGTCATTTGCAAATATCTTTTCCCATTCCGTTGATTGCCTTTTAGTTTTGTTGGTTGTTTCCTTTGCTGTGCAGAAGCTTTTTATCTTCATAAGGTCCCAGTAATTCACTTTTGCTTTTAATTCCCTTGCCTTTGGGGATGTGTCGAGTAAGAGATTGCTACGGCTGAGGCCAGAGAGGTCTTTTCCTGCTTTCTCCTCTAAGGTTTTGATGGTTTCCTGTCTCACATTCAGGTCCTTTATCCATTTTGAGTTTATTTTTGTGAATGGTGTCAGAAAGTGGTCTAGTTTCAACCTTCTGCATGTTGCTGTCCAGTTCTCCCAGCACCATTTGTTAAAGAGACTGTCTTTTTTCCATTGGATGTTCTTTCCTGCTTTGTCAAAGATTAGTTGGCCATACGTTTGTGGGTCTAGTTCTGGGGTTTCTATTCTATTCCATTAGTCTATGTGTCTGTTTTTGTGCCAATACCATGCTGTCTTGATGATTACAGCTTTGTAGTAGAGGCTAAAGTCTGGGATTGTGATGCTTCCTGCTTTGGTCTTCTTCAAAATTCCTTTGGCTATTCGGGGCCTTTTGTGGTTCCATATGAATTTTAGGATTGCTTGTTCTAGTTTCGAGAAGAATGCTGGTGCAATTTTGATTGGGATTGCATTGAATGTGTAGATAGCTTTGGGTAGTATTGACATTTTGACAATATTTATTCTTCCAATCCATGAGCAGGGAATGTCTTTCCATTTCTTTAAATCTTCTTCAATTACCTTCATAAGCTTTCTATAGTTTTCAGCATACAGATCCTTTACATCTTTGGTTAGATTTATTCCTAGGTATTTTATGCTTCTTGGTGCAATTGTGAATGGGATCAGTTTCTTTATTTGTCTTTCTGTTGCTTCATTGTTAGTGTATAAGAATGCAACTGATTTCTGTACATTGATTTTGTATCCTGCAACTTTGCTGAATTCATGTATCAGTTCTAGCAGACTTTTGGTGGAGTCTATCGGATTTTCCATGTATAATATCATGTCATCTGCAAAAAGCGAAAGCTTGACTTCATCTTTGCCAATTTTGATGCCTTTGATTTCCTTTTGTTGTCTGATTGCTGATGCTAGAACTTCCAGCACTATGTTAAACAACAGCGGTGAGAGTGGGCATCCCTGTCGTGTTCCTGATCTCAGGGAAAAAGCTCTCAGTTTTTCCCCATTGAGGCTGATGTTAGCTGTGGGCTTTTCATAAATGGCTTTTATGATCTTTAAGTATGTTCCTTGTATCCCGACTTTCTCAAGGGTTTTTATTAAGAAAGAGTGCTGGATTTTGTCAAAGGCCTTTTCTGCATCAATTGACAGGATCATATGGTTCTTCTCTTTTTTTTTGTTAATGTGATGTATCACGTTGATTGATTTGCGAATGTTGAACCAGCCCTGCATCCCAGGAATGAATCCCACTTGATCATGGTGAATAATTCTTTTTATATGCCGTTGAATTCAATTTGCTAGTATCTTATTGAGAATTTTTGCATCCATATTCATCAGGGATATTGGCCGGTAGTTCTCTTTTTTTACTGGGTCTCTGTCTGGTTTAGGAATCAAAGTAATACTGGCTTCATAGAATGAGTCTGGAAGTTTTCCTTGCCTTTCTATTTCTTGGAATAGCTTGAGAAGGATAGGTATTATCTCTGCTTTAAACGTCTGGTAGAACTCCCCTGGGAAGCCATCTGGTCCTGGACTCTTATTTGTTGGGAGATTTTTGATAACCGATTCAATTTCTTCACTGGTTATGGGTCTGTTCAAGCTTTCTATTTCCTCCTGATTGAGTTTTGGAAGAGTGTGGGTGTTCAGGAATTTGTCCATTTCTTCCAGGTTGTCCAATTTGTTGGCATATAATTTTTCATAGTATTCCCTGATAATTGTTTGTATCTCTGAGGGATTGGTTGTAATCATTCCATTTTCATTCATGATTTTATCTATTTGGGTCATCTCTCTTTGCTTTTTGAGAAGCCTGGCTAGAGGTTTGTCAATTTTGTTTATTTTTTCAAAAAACCAACTCTTGGTTTCGTTGATCTGCTCTACAGTTTTTTTAGATTCTATATTGTTTATTTCTGCTCTGATCTTTATTATTTCTCTTCTTCTGCTGGGTTTAGGCTGCCTTTGCTGTTCTGCTTCTATTTCCTTTAGGTGTGCTGTTAGATTTTGTATTTGGGATTTTTCTTGTTTCTTGAGATAGGCCTGGATTGCAATGTATTTTCCTCTCAGGACTGCCTTCGCTGCGTCCCAAAGCGTTTGGATTGTTGTATTTTCATTTTCATTTGTTTCCATATATTTTTTAATTTCTTCTCTAATTGCCTGGTTGACCCACTCATTCGTTAGTAGGGTGTTCTTTAACCTCCATGCTTTTGGAAGTTTTCCAGACTTTTTTCTGTGGTTGATTTCAAGCTTCATAGCATTGTGGTCTGAAAGTATGCATGGTATAATTTCAATTCTGGTAAACTTATGAAGGGCTGTTTTGTGACCCAGTATATGATCTATCTTGGAGAATGTTCCATGTGCACTCGAGAAGAAAGTATATTCTGTTGCTTTGGGATGCAGAGTTCTAAATATATCTGTCAAGTCCATCTGATCCAATGTCTCATTCAGGGCCCTTGTTTCTTTATTGACCGTGTGTCTAGATGATCTATCCATTTCTGTAAGTGGGGTGTTAAAGTCCCCTGCAATTACCACATTTATATCAATAAGGTTGCTTATGTTTGTGAGTAATTGTTTTATATATTTGGGGGCTCCGGTATTTGGTGCATAGACATTTATAATTGTTAGCTCTTCCTGATGGATAGACCCTGTAACTATTATATAATGTCCTTCTTCATCTCTTGTTACAGCCTTCAATTTAAAGTCTAGTTTGTCTGATATAAGTATGGCTACTCCAGCTTTCTTTTGGCTTCCAGTAGCATGATAAATAGTTCTCCATCTCCTCACTCTCAATCTAAAGGTGTCCTCAGGTCTAAAATGAGTCTCTTGTAGACAGCAAATAGATGGGCCTTGTTTTTGTATCCACTCTGATACCCTATGTCTTTTGGTTGGCACATTTAATCCATTTACATTCAGTGTTATTATAGAAAGATACGGGTTTAGAGTCATTGTGATGTCTGTATGTTTTATGCTTGTAGCGATGTCTCTGGTACTTTGTCTCACAGGGTCCCCCTTAGGATCTCTTGTAGGGCTGGTTTAGTGGTGACAAATTCCTTCAGTTTTTGTTTGTTTGGGAAGACCTTTATCTCTCCTTCTATTCTAAATGACAGACTTGCTGGATAAAGGATTCTCGGCTGCATATTTTTTCTGTCTAGCACACTGAAAATCTCGTGCCAATCCTTTCTGGCCTGCCAAGTTTCAAAAGAGAGATCAGTCACGAGTCTTATAGGTCTCCCTTTATATGTGAGGGCATGTTTACCTCTTGCTGCTTTCAGAATTTTCTCTTTATCCTCGTATTTTGCCAGTTTCACTATGATATGTCGTGCAGAAGATCGATTCAAGTTACGTCTGAAGGGAGTTCTCTGTGCCTCTTGGATTTCAATGCCTTTTTCCTTCCCCAGTTCAGGGAAGTTCTCAGCTATGATTTCTTCAAGTACCCCTTCAGCACCTTTCCCTCTCTCTTCCTCCTCTGGGATACCAATTATGCGTATATTATTTCTTTTTAGTGTATCACTTAGTTCTCTAATTTTCCCCTCATACTCCTGGATTTTTTTATCTCTCTTTCTCTCAGCTTCCTCTTTTTCCATAACTTTATCTTCTAGTTCACCTATTCTCTCCTCTGACTCTTCAGTCTGAGCCGTGGTGGTTTCCATTTTGTTTTGCATTTTGTTTAAAGCGTTTTTCAGCTCCTCGTGACTGTTCCTTAGTCCCTTGATCTCTGTAGCAAGAGATTCTCTGCTGTCCTCTATACTGTTCTCAAGCCCAGCGATTAATTTTATGACTATTATTCTAAATTCACTTTCTGTTATATTATTTAAATCCTTTTTGATCAACTCATTAGCTGTTGTTATTTCCTGGAGATTCTTCTGAGGGGAATTCTTCCGTTTGGTCATTTTGGATAGTCCCTGGAGTGGTGAGGACCTGCAGGGCACTTCCCCTGTGCTGTGGTGTATAACTGGAGGTGGTGGGCGGGGCCGCAGTCCCACCTGATGTCTGCCCCCAGCCCACCGCTGGGGCCACAGCCAGACTGGTGTGTGCCTTCTCTTCCCCTCTCCTAGGGGCGGGATTCACTGTGAGGTGGCATGGCCCGTCTGGGCTACTTGCACACTGCCAGGCTTGTGGTGCTGGGGATCTGGCGTATTAGCTGGGGTGGGTAGGCAAGGTGCACAGGGGCAGGAGGGGCAGGCTTAGCTCGCTTCTCCTTAGGTGATCCACTTCAGGAGGGGCCCTGTGGCAGCGGGAGGGAATCAGATCCGCTGCCGGAGGTTTGGCTCCGCAGAAGCACAGAGTTGGGTGTTTGCGCAGAGCGAGCAAGTTCCCTGGCAGGAACTGGTTCCCTTTGGGATTTTGGCTGGGGGATGGGCGGGGGAGATGGCGCTGGCGAGCGCCTTTGTTCCCCTCCAAACTGAGCTCTGTCGTCCGGGGGCTCAGCAGCTCTCCCTCCCTTTGTCCTCCAGCCTTCCCGCTTTCCGAGCAGAGTTGTTAACTTATGACCTCCCAGACGCTAAGTCGCGCTTGCTGTCGGAACACAGACCGTCAGGCCCCTCTGCTTTTGCCAGCCAGACTCGGGGGCTCTGCTTGGCCGGCAGGCCGCCCCTCCACCCCCGCTCCCTCCCGCCAGTCCGTGGAGTGCGCACCGCCTTGCCGCCCTTCCTACCCTCTTCCGTGGGCCTCTCGTCTGCGCTTGGCTCCGGCGACTCCGTTCTGCTAATCCTCTGGCGGTTTTCTGGGTTATTTAGGCAGGTGTAGGTGGAATCTAAGTGATCAGCAGGACGCGCGGTGAGCCCAGCATCCTCCTACGCTGCCATCTTCCTCAATCTCTCATTAACAGTATATTTAAAAAGTCAAATACTATACATACATATCAAAGCATTCACTGGAGATGTATAAAAGCCAGTATTGTAGGAATTGTCTCACCTTTTGAGAAATCATACTGGTCACCCCAGTATTAGGACATCACACTCACCTCCCAACTGACCACCCAATGTAGATAGCTGGAGTGTATATGGGGTTTTTCATGTATAAGACAATTTTATAGTTGATCCTAGAATCACCACAACTCCTGTTTGCAGCCTGTTTTTTTTTGTCCATGTCTGAAAAGTACCGGCATGTTAAGAGAGCATGGTCTGAAACATGCAACGATGCAATGAAAACCTACACAGATTTCCCCTCACCTCTCTCCAAGTATATAGCTTTATAATTGAAATCACATGGATGCAGAGAATGTCTCTGCAAAAATATATCCCCACAAACTTGACTAATAGGAAGAAGACATTATGAAGCCTACTGTCTAATTCTAGTGGAAGAAATAAGTTAGTTATTCAATAAAAGTTTTTGCTTTCCTTCTGGGCACACAGTGAAACTATATTCCCCAGTCTTCCCTGCTGTTAAGTGTGGTCATGTGACTAGCTAATGGCAATGGGCAGACATGTTGTATGTTCTTAAAAAAATCTCCCTGTGGTTATTTACTCCTTTTATTCTTGCGTCTACCCGCTATATGTCTATGGCTAATACTGCTTTGGAGTCCACATGTTAACTTTAATAACAACCCATAAAATAGAGTCTAGTCTTAAATTTATTTGACAGTTAAAGGATATGAGAAGACCAGCATTCAGTGTGGTCAAGTGTCCTACATAATTAAACTGGGAACTTCCAAATTTGTATTCAAGTGAAGTCCACTATCATATTATTATTCCCATTTTACAATAGGGGAAGCTGACAAGGTCACAGATGCAAAGTGCATCTTTTCTGATGATCAATTTTACTGGCTCCTACGAAGTATGAGTATGTTCAAGATCACATGTTTCTCTTCTTGCGTGCCTCCTTTAGGATTTGATAAAATTCATTCATCTGACAAATATTTATTGAATACCCATTGTGTGTCAAACACTATTTTAGGTCCTTGAAATGCACAGTGAAAATATACAACCAAAGAATTCTGCCTCCTACAGTAAACTTCCAGAGAGTAAATTTCTGGTAGAAAGAGGAGTATTTATTAATTACAATGCAATTATTAAACATTTTAAAACTCTGATAATCTTGTACTTCTGTAGTACGTTCAGGAAGAAACTGCGGCACTTGAGATAAATAGTCGTGGCTGTAAAAATGTAAAATGCCAAGTACTATCCTCAAGGAACGTGCAGTTTCTACCGGCAGATAAATCACACATACACATAACTTGTATCAGACACCATTAAGAGTTACATTAGGTCCCCTGAGTATCACACTTTTCTAGGGTCTTTGTCTGCCTCTGATTCCCAGCTGCCACTAGGTTGGCCAACTCTAAGTGGGCTCAGACCAACCTCATATGAACAACCTGACATCTGCTTTGCTCCCTGTCCCACTGCTCTTCTCTTACCTTGTATCCCAGAACTTTCCTGTCCACGCTGAGGCTTAAGCTGCAGGGAGAATAGCTCAAGTACACTGAGAAGAGAGGGGAAGTTAACCTATCAGAGAACAAAGTTTTACCCATGAAGACAGGAGCCAGCATATAATTGGTTCTCCCTTCTTCGCTCTGGACAGGTTGTCCTGAGATGCAGTTGTTCATATGGACTCCACCAGGATGGTTCTCAAGAATAATCAATTAGTTGTGCCTGATACAAAGCAGTGTCCATGTCAAGAATTCACCCACTTGAACTTAATTTGCTTACTCCTTCCATGACTTCATCTCTTCTCCCTTTACTTCTACTTCTTTGTGACCACACTGTCTAATTAATTGTTAGTATATATATATTTGCTTCGGCCTCCCTTTTCCAGCACGTTTAATTATTATACATGGAAAAAATGGCAATTAATTCAAGAGTTGTGAATGATGTGATATGAGGGTATAGAAAAAAGAAGTTTTGTTTTCCCTACCTGTGGTTTCTAAGAATGTCAGGGAAGTGACAAGAAGGAGGTGGGGATTTTGTGTTTTGTTATGAAAAATGAATATAATTCTAACAGATGACAATAGATACCGCTGACATTCCAAGTCAAGTAATGGTAAACAAAAATGTGTCCAAGAGCAGTAATCTAGGAAAGATTTTTTAGGAGAAAGCTGGAGGTAAGGCTAACAAATCAGGTCATTGAAAATCTTGAACACTACAGACACCCAGTGCTGGAGATCATATACTTTTTTCGGGTTGCCACAGTTGATGCTATATCAACGGGAAGCCAGAACTCTAAGGAATGGAGAGGATTCTGGACCCTATCCTTAGATATTCTGATTCAGTAGGTCTGGTGGTGCCTCAGGTCTTCATTTCTACTAGGTCCTGAGATGTTGCTGATGGGTCTATTCAGGGACCACGTTTTGAGTAGCACCAGTTTAGAAAAGATTTGTCTTTTTTATACACCATTCCTAAAGAGAGGCAGTTCAGATCTGTGTGTTTCTAAATATGGATGCAATATTACCTCCACGGCCATTCTTTAAGTGCTTTCTGGGTACATTTGCATTTCAGTTTGGTTAAAACATCTGTTTTAAGCCATTTATGAAGGTGCTGGATTTGTGCACAACTCTGTGGTTGATGCTAACATTGTTAGTTAAGTCTGAAATTAAACTTTCCTAATTCACTCAACACCAATATACTTTCCACAGAAAAGATACAGTACCTGCCGAGACAGGGCACAGAAAAGGAAGTTTTGATGGATGAGAAAGAGCCAGAGTCTCATGAGAAAGGTCATGCTATGAGTATGTCATGAGGGCCTCAAATAAAGTAGCTTAAGAGAGGAAAGGCATCAAAGATAATCTCAGCTCGCTGCTGTCACTTCCCTGACTCTCTGCCCCTGGGCATTATTTACCCAAGAGAGTATTCAGTCTTTGAGCAAATATCAAATACAAACAAGAGGCAGAACATAGGGTAGATAATCTAAAATTTATACACTGATCTCACAGATTCCTCGGTCTCATTCTGAGGGCCACACCTCCAGAGGAAACAGGATAGGAGAGAGTAAGCCATGTAGTGTGAGATACCATTGAGGTTACTGGGGATGCTTGCCTTGAAAAAGAGATGCCTTGAGCTAATGGTTGTTGGATATGACATGTATCATTTTCCCAAAGGCTGCCATATGAAATACCAGGAGAAAAATAAACAAAATAAGGGTAGTGAATGAATGCTACCATGAAACAACCTACATTCAACATTATAAAATCTGTCCGCATGGAATGTGCAACTTGGGGAGGAAAGTCCTCCATTACTGGAAGTGTTCAAAGTAAGTCAGGTTAGCAGACTATTAGTTAGAAAATCATTTTATAAAGGTTTGGGAAATCCATTGTCATTAATTCCAAAATGACAGGGAAAATGGATTCACATGCACACGCGCGCACACACACACACACACACATACAAACACACACACACACAATTTTTTCTAACTGAATATTTTCATATAAGACCTTCATTTGTAGATGACTATTCCATTTTGTTCATAGTACTAGAGACCTCACAGATTAGTGATCTAAAAGCTAATATGGAAACAAAAAGGGCAGCCTCCCAACAGGGGTACTGGATCTACATTAAACACAGCAGGGGCCTGTGAACACTTAAACCCCCCCAGTGGGAAGTGATCATCTCATTGCTTTCTAGGTTTGATTGAAATTATCAGGTCTTTTCCATGCTGTGTCCTGGAGTGTAAAGAGAAATTAATTGATCGCCTAATAAGTGAGAGCTGAGAAAGAAGTCTTGTCTGCTGTGCTGAGTTAAGAATAGAGTTTTATTTTCCTGTAGTGTCTACTAAATTATATTCATAAAGAGCACTGTTAAGTTTTCTTAGTCAGAATGTGAACTATTTAGAAGGGTTACAGTTGGTGACCTCGCTAGAGTAAAAGCATTTATCTTAGTTGTTATTGAGAATATTTCACATAGTATTCTCAGTAGCATAAATTTTAGTAAAGATTACTTTACTAAGGAATTATGGCAACTGGTATAGAGAGGGCAAAACTCATTGCCAAGTCTTATTCACATCTTTATTTTTGAGAGGGAGAAAAGGAAAGAAGGGAAAGGGGAAAAGGAAGGAGGGGGAAAACAACAAATTTCAACACTTAGCATAAAGGGGAAGCATATAAAATAATAGTCATAAAACATCTATGGTGTCTCTTACTGGGGCACCTGGGTGGCTCAGTTGGTTGAGCGTCTGACTTTGGCTCAGGTCATGATCTCACGGTCTGTGGGTTTGAGCCCCGAGTCGGGTTCTGTGCTGATAGCTCAGAACCTGGAGCCTGCTTTAGATTCTGTGTCTCCCTCTGGCTCTGCCCCTCCCCAACTCTCACTTTGTCTCACTCTGTCTCTCAAAAATAAGTGTAAAAAATAATAATAAAAAAGTAAAATGTGTCTTACTGACTTTTTAATGTAAATTTTGAGAGTCTGCATGTAGAAGCAGAGACATAATGTTAGTAAAATACAGGATTCATTTCTTTTCAGTTGTAAAAGGAATATGTGTCTTATTCCTCCATTTAAGTATTATTTACTTATCAAACCACAGATTCTGATCCCAGAGAACACCAAGCAGAATAAACACACACCCACAAAAATCTATTCCTAGTCATATCTTCAGAAAGTCAAAGAAAAGAGAGAATCTCAAAAGAAGAGAGAGAAAAAAGTGAAACTTACCTATATAGGAACTTGTCTTCAGAAATGATGTAATCAAGAAGAGAGTAGAGGGAAATATTTAAAGTGTTGAAAGAAAAATCCACCAACCCAGAATCCTGGATACAGTGAAATGATTTTTCAACAGTAAAAAAAAAAAAAAGCAATAAAGACTTTCCTACTCAAACAAAACTTGAGGGAATTTGTTGCTAGGAGATATGCCTTGTAAAAAATGTTGAAAGAAGTTCTTCAGAAGCTCCAAATCATGTGACTCTAGTCATGTTCTAGCAAAGATAACCATTTGGAATGAAGGCTACGTGTGTGGTTACTACTTGAATAATTTGCTTCATAGAAGCTTTGGAGTTGAAATCAACTTTCAGAGATGCCCCAAGTTGGCTAGGTCTTTACTGTCCTGCATCAGCTTGTATTGGATGAGAGCTGGCCCAGAAAGGGGTTTGCCCTGGTGTGAGGGGACTTCACGCAGCCGAGGCAGTCCTAGAGGATGCTGACATCCCAAGGCTGCCTTCAGACAAGAGGTAGCTCACACTTGTGTTTTATGAGGGATTTCTTACGAGGACCTGGCACAGAAAGAAAATTCCTAAACTTGGTTCCTGGATGAATTTTCTTACTATGTGACTGCAAGGTGAAAATGGATGGCAGCTATAAAACAAACCCGCCCAAGAGTGGCTTTGAAAGACAGCGGTAAGAGAACATCCTTCCAATGAATAGAGTTTTGGTTGACCCATCCGGTCATCGACTTTGTAGTAAAAGATAAATAATCTTAATATATTCATATTTTAGGCTGGGATTAGAATGAATCGAGAAGCACTTCAGGTGTACATTTTAAGGAAGTATTCTCAGGGTTGTGCACGTGCTTTGTCCCTGATATGGGACTTCATCTTTTCAGAAGACCAACGGCTACTAGCTGGAAAATTGACTATATTAAACCCGTTGAAGGTAAAGCTAAAGTACAAGTTTGGAGGTAATATTTTATGAGAATGAGACTCAGACTCAGGACGCAAGGTGCAATTTGGTACTGTACATGCAGTTTCATCAAGTGACTGTGTTCAAAAATGAAAATAAAAAAGAATACATGGGATTGGAAATGAAGGATTAGAAGCAGGAATGGCCCACTTGAGGGAATTTGTGTGTACATATATGGGCTCTACTAGTTTAGAAACTCCAGTTCCCGAAGAGAGGAACAGAGCTGTCAGTAATCAGGGTCTAGTTCATGTGACTAGATGAGCCACTGAGTCCAGCAGACATTCTAGCTGCAGATGAGGGACTCTGTAATGGATACTATCTTTCTTCTTTTATGTTTAGTCCCAGGAAGAGACATCTACCAGAATCTTTTGGAACTGCTCCAAAACAGAAGTGAACAAGTGGGTCAGAGTGACATAATGGAGTGCATGCTGTAATATGTTATCCAGATTCTTTTTCAATGAATATTTATTTGTCCCAACATTTGGGAGTCCTGTTGGCAAACAGCCTTCATATGTCAACCATTTCATGAATTGACTCTGCTGAAGACAGCTTCCTCAACTAAGATTCTACTCCTTCTTAAGGCTATCTACATCCAATGACTGATCAATGTCAAGGTACAAACTCCTGACTATCTTGGTTCAAGTCAAACTATTCCAGATCCAAAACTCCCCACAGGATCTTTCAAGACTGTAGTTGAGACTAGATCCTTGCTTCACTTCTCCCTCTTTCCAATCCATACATCTTCCCTTACCTTCCTACAGGTGTTAATCTCAAGGGAAGTCTTTAGTAATCATTCTATATATGAAATTTTCTCTCTGAGTCAGCTTATTTTCAAGGTTATGTCTCTTGAAAACATTGTAGTTAATATTGTTATATACTTCTGTTGCCATTTTTTATTGATGTCTACCCATGCATTTACCTTTTTCCTTGCTCTTTATTCTCTCCTGTATTTCCACGTTTCTCTCTGACATTAATTCTTTGTCTTTTTTTTAGTCTGCAGAACACCTTTAAGTATCCTTATTAATGAAAGTGTGTTGGTATAGATTCTTTTCAGAAATTTTGTTTGTTTGTTTGTTTGTTTGTTTGAAATGGCTTTGCTACACAGCTTCATTTTGGAAGGATATTCTCACAAGATATACAGTTCTTGAGTAGTGATTTTTTTTCTTTTAGCACTTTCAGGATATAAATCCAGTCTTTTGACTTACAACTTTTCATTGAGAAGCCAGCTGTCAGACTAATTGTTGACCTTTTGAATATAACCTGTCCTTTGTCTTAGATTTCAAGCAATTTTACTATGGAAACATTAGATCTTGAATCAATAGCTTATTTTCTTTGATTAGTTTTAGAAAGCTCTGCAATTATATTGTTGAATATTGCTTCTCTCCAGTTCTCTCTCTCTCCCCTCCTTCTGGGATTCTCAATACACATATGTCAGACTTTCTATCCCTTTTATCTTCTACCCTTTCTTCACTTGTCTCTCTCTACTTCATTTTGTGTATTTAGTTTTAAATCTTCCCATTCATCAATTCCTTCCTTCATGTGTCTAATCAACTATCACACCCATTCATTTAATTCTTAATTATTGTTGTTATTTTGTAATTCTAGAATTCTGGTAGTTCTTTTATATATATATATATATATATATATATATATATATATATTTATATTTATATTTATATATTTATATTTATATTTATATTTATATTTGGTTTTGTTTTAGAATTCCTTATTCTGTCGTTTTATTTTTTGAACATACCAAGCATGTTTATTGTAACATTTGTATCTGACAACTGCATTACTTATGTATGCTATGGGTCTGTTTCTATTACTTCTTTCTCCATAAGTTTGCAATCATATGATCTTATCTCCTTTTGTGTCAAGTAATTTCTGAATAATTACCAGAAGTTACATATAAAAATTGTGTATTTTATTTGAGACCTATAATAATGTCTTTTCCAGAAAGGAAAAACGTTTGCTTTGTACAGACAGGTAGAGGCATTAGCAGTCTTTAATTCAATTTCAGAGATTGAGTTTATTACCTAGATCTTAGTCTTTCTGGTGCCTATTTATTTTTGTATATCCTTAATTCCAGAGTTTATCCCTTTAAGATATCAATTCCAATCCTGGGGAAGTTATTAGGATCTTCACTTATTGGTGGTTCTGGAATCCTATTTGTGTTGCCTTAACCCCAGAAGATTGTTAAAGCTCTGATCTAATCCAGAATGGGCAGATGTCCTTACAGAAGAAGCATCCTCCAACTAGATCTTGACCTTTAAATCTTCATTGCCTTGTCAGCTCTTTGTTAATCTCTTTAGCATATTTAAAAAAAATGTTTTATCCAGTTTTTCTAGTTGCTTTCAGTACCAGATTTGGTCTGAATTACCTGGGCCACCATTACCAGATACGAAAGTCCAGTGATGATCATTTCCTAAGTAGACTTTCAAAAAATTTTTAAGATGCACTGTACCTGAAAATTCTATTATGTTCATTCATGTTTACATTAATTTTCATTTGTTTTTATCCATTCAACTCTATTTCCTCCTAAGTTGCTTAGCCACAACTAATGGCACAGTTAGAAGAATATAGATCATTTCCTGACACACTAGCTGCTACAATTTAATTAGAAAGCAGACATTTCTAACTCAAACCTCCCTCTGCCCCTTTTTATAAATAAGAGTGAAAATGTAGAAGGGCATAAAGAACATTTCTGAGTCAGTGGAAATCTTAAAGGAAATAAACCAGTCAAATGATCAATACCCACCCTTAATATTCGGATCTTAAAGTACTAAGGTCTCAAACCTACATAAAAATAAGACATTGCTTTGTTTAGAAGCTATTCCTATATTATGTGCATTATATTTACATATCTGGTATCTTAGGTTGAGGTTCTCAAAATTAGACACTGAAGAATAATAAAGAATGAAGAATAATGTGAAAGTAATACTCAGAAGTATTCTGAAGAAAACCAATAAAGAATTGGGGAATTGGGAGAGGGAAGGAAGGGAAACCACCTTAAAGCATGGAATCCAGCAAACTCCCATGGAAGACAGATTGGTAATTCTCAATTGGTTTTCCAGAGAATTCTTGAGAATGGAGGTCATATGTGAGTCATACCCATAAAAGTGGCACTTTCAAGTGCCAAAGGTACTTGAACGTGAGGTAGCTGAATGCAGAGGAAGAAGCACAATGGTAGCAGGAACACATATAAGGAAGGAGGTCAGGACACATTCCAAACAAACATTCTCTATTACACCACCATGTGATTTGATAAAGACCTTTAAGTGCCATTGAATTGAGTGCCTTTGAAAACAAAATCTAGTTAAGGTATCAGATGAGTACTACAAATTACTGTTTTCCGAATTTTAACTTGAAGACTTCCATTGCTTCGTCCTTTTGGGCATTTCTCTCTCTCTGTCTCTCTTTTGGAACATCATCTAATTTATTTATCTACAAATAGTCTACATTGGTTTTCTGGATTAGTTTTTAATGACACATTAACAACTAAAAATTATGCTGTCTTCTGAGCAAAAAAGTTAATGTGACACTGTGGTAGCAATGATGCTCTATGAGTCCTATACTTATGTAATTTTCAAGGTAAGACCAAAGTTGGAGCACTTACACAGATCTGTAAGTAAACTCCAAGGTCACTAAAGTAATGTTTATTACATTGTTCCCATTCAATAAAAAAAAAAAAATAAACTTGGATTTTGGATTGCAACATCAATTTAATCAATCTATTAATAGGAACTTACCATGTTCACGTACTGTTGTTAAGAATTGTAGATTAATAAAGAGCTTTAAGTTTTTGTTGATGGATGCTTAGCTGCATGAGTGTTGAAAAACAATAAAAGTCAAATAACTTTATCCTCTAAAATTCCAACCCCAAATCTAAAATTAAATGTGGTAACTAAATAAATGTATTGGCTTTAATCCTGGTAAGACTAGCCTGGAGAATTTGTTTCAGATGTGGGGAGACAACCTGCCATTTGATGCTCCTGTCCCCAACCTATCCCCCACCCCCTCTAGACTTTAAGATAATTCACCTGAGAGAGAATTTGTGTCTGCAGAACAGATAACTCTGATCCAGAATTCCCGTCTCATACGCAAGGGCCCTAAACAACTGGACAGAGTGAGATATCCTCCAGATCCGTCTCTGGAAGTCATGCCTGGAGCAGAGAAATACCCTGCTGACAGCAATGGACAGGCTAGGGCTAAGCCTACTAGGCTCATTTCTTCTCACAATCCCATGAATCAGGGCAGCTACTTCTCTTCTTTGGCAGAGGTGGGCAGGTAGAGGGATGAGATTTAAGAGAATCCATGAATATTCATTTTCCATTTCTAATTGATGGTCTTCCCTGTTTTACAGGCCAAGATAGGAGAGTAGAGAATAGTACTCCCTTCATTAAGTGTTATCACTGCACCAGCTGCCTCCTACAAGCTTGGGATCTCCTGAGAGGAAAGGTCCTTGCACAGTCTCCAGGAAGAGCATTTCCAAGGACAATAGCCCCAAGAGGAATCTCCTCAGGGACAGAGGCCTTGTCTTACATAGCTTTGTCACTAGTAGTGCTTTGGGCAAAGAGGAAGCTCAATAAGCAATTGTGAATTTTGTTTTATTTTACTTTGCTCAGTATTGTTTAAGGCCATGAGCTTTACATTTAAATCACTACAGACTTAATTACAGTGGAAAAGAAGGGAGTCAGAAAACCTCTGTAGTTTCCAGTTTTAAAATAAATGGCAGTGCAGTCGAGGTACTAAGAGAAATCCATCGGTAGCACAATGGAGTTAGGCAACTCTAGCAAATTTAGCGGATCCATTGATACCCATCTGAAAATGCAAGACAGCGATTTCTTTTGGTGGCATAATATGTAGATAAAATTCTAAATGAAAGCTCTACTGGAGCTATTGGTAATCAAAGCACCAGCACAATTAATTTCAAAATACCATATATTATTTCGAGGGTTAAATCACATGTCTCACACACTTGCACATGCACACACATACACATTCTCAGAATAAATGCCTATGTACACATTTCTATACTTTGTGACTCTTCATCAATCTCACCAAGACTATTTTAGCTTACCAAACATTAGGACTAATTTTAAGAATAAATTTGTAAAATTACATGAAGAGAGATCCAGTGATGTGTTTTTATGTGTGTTTCATTGCGAATACTACTGCTGAGATAAAATACCCATCCATGCACATATGAATGAAGTTTACTCTGTTTTTGAAAACGCATAAACACGAAATAAACTGTAATACTTATTTTTTTTTCGGCCAAGAATGGTCAAATTGTTTGTTTTGGGTCATATTTTTCTGCTCTCTAAGCTGATATTTACAGCTTCACAGAATCCTCAATTTCAACTTCTGATTTTAGTGATAGGGCGATGGATAGCTTACATGTTAAGCTACAGTACATTTATGCGCCTTAGTGTTTGTCTTTTTAACTCTAAAATTATTGGCTAACAAAGTAATCCATAGTAAAAAAAACCCAATAGCAACAATATTTGTAAAAACCACATACACTTTTAGACACTGACATTAGAATACCATTAAAAAAATGTCCGACACAAGGCTAATAAACAGTTCCCTAGAAATACCTTCCACCCTTTCCATATTACATTTGTTGAGTGATAGTTCCAGTGAAACAGAGACTCATTTATTTTTGGCTATGTCCTGGAAAACAGGCACTATCAAAGCCATTTACATATTTTTTTTTTCTCAGAAAAGAGAAAATCACACATTTCTCAGATTAGACATGGTTTTTTTTTTTTTTTAATTTTTTTTTTCAACGTTTATTTATTTTTGGGACAGAGAGAGACAGAGCATGAACGGGGGAGGGGCAGAGAGAGAGAGGGAGACACAGAATCGGAAACAGGCTCCAGGCTCTGAGCCATCAGCCCAGAGCCTGACGCGGGGCTCGAACTCCCGGACCGCGAGATCGTGACGTGGCTGAAGTCGGACGCTTAACCGACTGCGCCACCCAGGTGCCCCTAGACATGGTTTTAACTTACGAATATCAGCTTTATGGGTGTGAGCAAGATAATAGGGGACTATAGTTTTTAGAAAGGGCTACACAACAGAAAACCACCTAAGATAAAGTGAGTATTTAATGTGTCGTTGATTTTTTTTTTTTTAATTAACCTCACTGCCATTATGCTGCTGAAGGATCGAAATGACCACTCTGCTTCTAAGTTAGCAGTGCCAACCGTGTGACCCAGAGCTGTGGGCACGTGGTCTTGGAGCAAGCCATTCTGCCATCTTCCAGCAAGCCTCAGGTGAATGGGACATCTCCACCAACTGCGTTTCCTTTCATCAGATCTGGCTACATTGATCTCTTCCTCTTTCTCCCACTTTGATCGGAAACCACTCTTTTCTTTACCTCCCTGGATGCGTCCTATAAACGCATTTTATTTTCCGTTTTATTTATATCATTTTATATAATATAAATAAAAATATTCCATTTTTTTATATCAAAATATTCCATTTTATTTATACCAAAACAAATATTTTATAAAAAATAACAAAAATCTTGGAAGATAGCCTACAAAATTGAAAAGGTAGTTCATTTGAAAATAATAGATGCTTAATACAAGTAACATCTTAAGACTTGCAGTTTATGCTTTCCTTTTATTACATTATTAAAAGGGATGTCCATCAAGGAGCAGAATTAAATCATAACGCGCAGACAGAAAGGAAACATTTCTAACAGTTGTTAAACACAATGTCCATTACCAAACCAAACGGCATTTTATCATAAAAATTTGTGCTTTATTGCAAACAATATAGCAGCAACAACATTTACCATGAAAAAAAAAATGAGGACATTATCATCAAAGATAATAAATAAGAGAATGTTATTGGACATTGTTATTGGTTGAATTGTATCCCCACCACCCAAAATTCACATGTTCAAGTCTCATCCTTCTAGTACTTCAGAGTCTGACTGTCTTCAGAGACAGGGCCTTTAAAAAGGTCATTGAATTCAAATGGAGTTTTTGGGTGAGTCTTAATCCAATAGGTCTGGTGTCTTTATAAAAGGAAGAGATTGGAACACCGACAGCACCAACAGGGACAATCATGTGAGGACACAGAGAGAACATGGCCACCTGCAAGACGAAGGGAGAGGTCTCAGAAGAAACCAAACTTGCTGACATCCTGATCTTAGATTTTTAGCTTCTAGAATTATGAGAAAATAAATTTCTGTTGTTTAAGCCCCCTCGTCTGTGGTCTGCTATGGAAGCCCTAGCAAACTACTATAGAGGGCCATGGTGTGAATATAGCTGTCAGGGGAAGGTAAAAATTGGAAAGGACAGAGAACTAGTTACATGTTTTCTTAGAGGCATTCAAGTGCTGGATAAGATAAACTCTGCTCTTTTTTATTTTTTTTTTAAATTTTTTTTTTAAAGTTTATTTATTTTTGGGACAGAGAGAGACAGAGCATGAACAGGGGAGGGGCAGAGAGAGAGGGAGACACAGAATCGGAAGCAGGCTCCAGGCTCTGAGCCATCAGCCCAGAGCCCGATGCGGGGCTCGAACTCACGAACCGCGAGATCGTGACCTGAGCCGAAGTCGGACGCTCAACCGACTGAGCCACCCAGGCGCCCCTAAACTCTGCTCTTTAAAATACCAAAATGTCATTCAAAGTTCCCATTGAAAAGGCAAATTAATATCATTGTTTTTAAATATAATTTATTGTCAAACTGGCTTCCATACAACACCCAGTGCTCATCCCAACAAGTGCCCTCCTCAATGCCCATCACCCATTTTCCCTCTCCCCACCTCCCCCCACCCCCGCCCCATCCACCCTCAGTTTGTTCTCTGTATTTAAGAGTCTCTTGTGGTTTGCCTCCCTCCCTCTCTGTTTGTAACTATTTTTTCCCCTTCCCTTCCCCCATGGTCTTCTGTTAAATTTCTCAAGTTCCACACATGAGTGAAAACATATGATATCTGTCCTCTGACTGACTTATTTCACCCAGCATAATACCTTCCAGTTCCATCCATGTTGTTGCAAATGGCATGATTTTATTCTTTCTCATTGCCAAGTAGTATTTCATTGTATATATAAGCCACATCATCTTTTTAAAAAAAAATTTTTTTTTTCAACGTTTATTTATTTTTGGGACAGAGAGAGACAGAGCATGAATGGGGGAGGGGCAGAGAGAGAGGGAGACACAGAATCGGAAACAGGCTCCAGGCTCTGAGCCATCAGCCCAGAGCCTGACGCGGGGCTCGAACTCACGGACCGCGAGATCGTGACCTGGCTGAAGTCGGACGCTTAACTGACTGCGCCACCCAGGCGCCCCTATAAGCCACATCATCTTAATCCATTCATCAGTTGATGAACATTTAGGCTCTTTCCATAATTTGTCTCTTGTGGAAAGTGCTGCTATAAACATCGGGGTACATGTGCCCCTATGCATTAACACTCCTGTATCTCTTGGGTAAAATCCTAGTAGTGCTGTTACTGGGTTGTAGGGTAGTTCTATTTTTAATTTTTTGAGGAACCTCCACACTTTTCCAGAGCAGCTACATGTTTGCATTCCAACCAACAGTGCAAGAGGGTTCCCATTTCTCCACCCGAAAAACAAATGAATTAACACTGTTTATTTTTCTGCCCATAATTTTTATTCACTTTAGAAAATAGCTTTTTAAGTAGTCTGGTATTTGCATTTGATTATCCAAAAATGATTTTTTTCTTAATTTTGTAATGTTTAATTTTTGAGGGGGAGGTTGGAGCAGAGAGAGAGGGAGACACAGGATCTGAAGCGGGCTCTAGACTCTGAGCTGTCAGCACAGAGCCCGACGTGGGGTTGGAACCCACCAGCAGTGAGATCATGACCCGAGCAGAAGTTGGACATTCAACCGACTGAGCCACCCAGGCACCCCTATTCAAAAATGACTTAAAGAGTGTTAACGTAAGAAAAAAGATCACTCACTAAAGAGGAGTCAAATAAATAAATACATAAGAAGGGGGGAAGTGTGATGGAGGGGGGAAGTAGTGAGTAGACTAAGTCAGATCCTGAGTTTCTGGTGAAAAGGTTTAGATTCATAAAGAAGTGTAGCGAGGGCCTTGTGAGTCACAGAAGTCCCATGGTTACTCAGGGAGTGACCATATGATTCAGAGGCTATGTGTTGCTGATGAGCACTTTCTCACTTGGATTTGTAATCCAAAAAGGACCTGCCAACTGACATTTTTGAGTTAGGGAAATACCAGAGGTTGCTCTTTGAACTGTGTTTTGAAATCATTCCTTAAATTTGAGTTTGCTCTCTATTTTTCTATGTAAGGTACAAGCTCCACCTTAAAGAAATAACTAACTAAATAAATAGCAGTAATCTCTACCATTAGAATGTTGACCAAAATTCTACTACAGAACAGCACAGAAATGGGATTAGGGGCTCTCTCAATAATAAAATAGTGAACATATAGTACACTCTAAGAGTGATCTGCATGCCCCGTTGAAATTATGTTCCAACTGACCTGATAGTAAATATGCTTTTTTGATCACTTAAAGCAGGGAGTTAAATACATACACAAAGGTAGAATTAAGTCCTTCTATGATCAATTTTTTTTTTTTGGTAAATTCAATTATAATTACCTTCCTAAATGCTGTTATTTATAAGTATTTAAATTTTTTTTAACGTTTATTTATTTGGAGAGAGAGAGAGAGAAAGAGAGACACACACACAGAGAAAGACAGAATGTGAGCAGGGGAGGGGCAGAGAGAGAAGGAGACACAGCATCTGAAGCAGGCTCCAGGCTCTGAGCTGTCAGCACAGAGCCAGATGCGGGGCTCAAACTCACAGACTGTGAGATCGTGACCTGAGCTGAATTCAGACACTTAACTGAGCCACACAGGCGCCCCTTGTTAGTTATCATTAAGCTCTTAATAATCATAAGACTTTGCCATTCAGTATGGTGGTATTACTTTTCTCTCAAAATACAGTGATACATTTTTATTTTATCAAGAAAATGGAATTTGATTTCTTGAGAGACTGGGTACTATTTTGGAAGCTGCATTCAAATTAAAATTCCCTTGAACCTAAAAGCTGAGTCACTCTTGGGAAAACATTATTGAACTTTACTGGGCAACAATACACTGAGTGAGATGACAGAAAACACAGAAGAATGCATGCATTACCTCTAATTGGAAGTTTCTGAAATTGCTGTCACCTAACTTCCACCTTAATTTTGAAATTACTTCACCACCCAAGCCTCTGTCATTTTACCCACGGCCGTGTCTGTATTCTTGCTGGAATAAATCTAATGTATCAGGCAAATCATTGTCCTTTAGGTGAAGCTAATCTAAGTGCAGCATTGTCCTTTAGGTGAAGGCAAATCATTGTCCTTTAGGTGAAGCTAATCTCTGCACATGTATGAGAGTTTATCCACAACTAGCAGTTAGGGCACATTCCTCCCTCCAGGGTGGTCAATATAGCCATACTGGTATTGTCCAATTGCAGATGAACCCTTTCAGGCCTTTAATTTCCTGCCCGAACAACCACACATTTATTGAATGTTTTTGTGACCTTTTTAAAGCTTGTGAGTCATTAAAAAAATGTGTTCCATGTTGAATTATCTGTTTTTCCTTGTGCACTATTCTTCTAAAAATGTCTGTGTTCTTGCTCTTAATTTTGTATTTCTTAAAATAAAATCCACAGACATAAGTCTGCATTCGACATAAGTCTACCTTCCAGAGTACTACTTTATTAAAATGTACTCTCTGTTCTTACAACGTAAAATCTCCCCAAGAAACAAACGAATGAATGAAGTGAGGCTAAAACCTTAGTCACCTCAAGAGACACCAGAATGCCAGGGCATTTTACTTTCTTTTAAAGTTTATGTTATTGATTTTGAGAAAAAGAAAGAGAGAGAGAGAAAGAGAGGGAGAGAGCACATATGAGCAGGGGAGGGGCAGAAAGAGAGAGAGACAGAATCCCAAACAGGCTCCCCACTAACAGCGTGGGGCTTGATCTCACAAACCGTGAGATCATGACCTGAGACAAAATCAAGAGTCTAATGTTTAACCGACTGAGCCACCTAGGTGCTCCAAGAATGCCATGACATGCCAAGTCACTGTTGTTGTTGGCCTTTCTGATCGACACCTGATGGCAAGAATTGATGGCCTCCACTTGTGTGACAAGTGCCCAGTGGGTAAATTTTCCAGAGGCATTATGGCAGTTCTGTCTCTTAGGAAGCAGATATTTGATTACTCTTTGAGGAAATTCCTGTGTCCTCATGGAGAACAAGCAATGTGGCTGAAGTAGGGGGTAAACATCTTCTGTAGTTGCCTGTCTTGAAAAATCAACTGTTTCAAAAAAAAGTGGATTGTTTTTAGTCCTTTGTTGTGTTGCTTTAAAAAAAATTGTTTTCACGTTTATTTTTGAGAGATGGAGAGAGACAGAGTGTGAACGTGGGACGGGCAGAGAGGGAGACACCAAATCCGAAGCAGGCTGTCAGCAAAGAGCCCCATGTGGGACACGAATTCATGACCTGAATTATGAGATCGTGACCTGAGCCAAAGTCGAAAGCTTACCCAACTGAGCCACCCAGGCACCCCCTTTGTTGTGCTACTAAAAAGTTCTTTCAAATTTCCTCCTAAAATTCTTTGGCTATTCAGTAAAGCCTTGAAACTGTAGAAATTTACAAGGATTCCAGATGACAGGCATCCCTCTGGTTCCTCCCTTACTTGACACATTTAAGTTAAATGCTCCTGTGGATAGGTCAGATGCTACAGTCCTTCCCTTTTAGAGAGGAACTTTGAAAGGGCAAAAGGTCTGAATTTCACTAGCTGAAAATTCTGACTCAGCCTTAACTGTAGAGCAGAAATATCCTCTGACTCCATGTAAATATAGTGACTTTGTGTTCTTGACAGGGCCTAAACCTCATTGCTATGGTATTAACTGGGATACTACAGCAACCCTAAACAAGTAACTATAACTCTCTCAGAAAACAGCTGCCATGGAGCTGTAGAATATTTTCCTTAGACTTCAAAGCCGTGACATTTCAAGGAAAACCCAGCATTCTTGGCACAGTGGAGCTTACTCAACTAAAATGTCTTATACAAACTATTTGCACACATTAAAACTTCTATAAATGTGAAGGAATGTATTATTGTAAATGACTCATACTTTCAAAAATGATATAATTTTATATGATTTATATATTGCATGACAAATTTATATATTACCATGCCATTATGGTAAGTATAAAGGGCCAGTACCTTATGCAAAATATTTAAAATTTTATTATATAATACTAATTGGTCATAATCATATCTGCTGGGTCACTCAGCCAAAAGTATGCAGGAAAGAATACCAGGGTTGGGATCAGGATCCCTGGAATATGGTGCTGGCTCTGATTTAACAACTATGTCATTTTGAGATGATCCAACTGTAAAGCTGCTCTTTAGGATGGGGTGGGTTTCCACTGTAGATGCCAGTGATACGATTCAAAAACTCTCCTCACTCAGTTGCTTGGGAAGAAGGGAAGCTTGCTGACCAACTGTACTGGAGTTACACACAAAGCTCTGAATAACATTCAGTGAATGTTTATTGGAGAGGTAATTGAGAAAAAATTCAGTGTTTAACATTCACAGAAATATGAAAGATGATATTGTATTCCTATGATAGTTATTAAAAGTCCATAAAATTCCATGAGATCAGGAGTTTTTAGAATTAAAACAATGTGATGATTGGCCTAAAAGTTTCAAAGGTTTGGAAAATAAAGCTGAGAAGACAGTTCTGACAAACAGGTAAAGAAAAGAAAAATGGTTAAAAATTTAAAAGACATAAAGGATCAATACAGGAGGGGCAAAATTCAACAAATTGGAAATTCAGGGGAAAAAAGAGATAATGGAAGGGAATAGCACATCAAAATAAAAAAGATACCAAAATCGGAGAAAGATATAGTATTTAGATTCATTCTACTAAGTATCAACAGGATAAATGAAGACAGATCCCTCATCTAGATGCATTCTCACAAAACTCCATAAAATATAAGGAGAATATTCTTGAACATTCTAGTTGGGAAAAAAAAAAAGTAGATCATCTACTAAGAAAGCAGTAACAGGGAGTGAGTCAACATGGGACTGAAGTTCCCTCCTCCCTCAAACACAGCAGGATTGAGGCCAGAAAACTTGGAATTCCAGGAATCTGGGATACAGAGTGACAGAAATGTCCCCAGGGGCCCACAGAGACAATTTGGTGGGCCACAGGTGCATGACTGCAAATTGGAAGAGGTAAAATGGATGGCACAGGCACTGAAGGGAAGGATCCCCTTCTGTGGAGAGAAAAAGAAAGAGAAAGAGAGGCTGTGGAAATGTAGGATTGTATTTGGACAAGAGAAAAACCATGGACCAGGGAACAGAAAAAACAGAGGAAGAACCAATATCTAACATGATCCAGGATATCGGGGCTTTCTTCAGACTGGGGCCAGCTGCCCTGTACATTTGCCTGGTGGCAGGGGTCCGGGGGAGTGGGAGCCAGCCCTGGGCTCAGTAGCTAGCTCAGAGGCGCAGTCTGTGAGAGGAGTCCCCTCCCTTGAGTGCTGTGGGAAGAAGGTATATAGCAGCTCCAAGGACAAAAGACCCTTGAGGCCCCCAACAGCCAGAGGCCCTTTGTCAGCTGGGCAGAGTAGCACTACCCTGGAACTGGGTCCCGCTGAAAGGGATCCTTTAAGACACTGGGGTTTGAATCCCAACCAAGCTCCTGGGAGGCACCAGAGACCCTGGAGCAGGACAAACCACCAGCTGGCACCTGAGCAGCACTGTGAGGACAGCCTAAACAGAGTGGTCTGGGATACCCGGTCCAGGGAGGAAAGACTGGGTGTTGCAATTTTTCTCCCCATCACCAACAAGGTGGGGCTTCAGGCAACGGACAGCAGGCCCATAGTGAGGCAGGACCTGACTACACCTAACCATGCCCCTCTGCACCTGGTAGCTGTGTCTCCACTGGAGCAAGATTGACACTGACAGAACCATATGAACCCTCATCTAGACCAGCACAGCCACTGGTTCCAAGGCACCATCAGATATCGGTCCAGCAATTTTGCATTTTCTGATTTAATTCTTGGTCAATTCTTACATATACATACACACACACACACACACACACACACACACACATATATATATACACATATATATAATATATAACATATAACATATTATATACATAATATATATAATTTATATATATTACTTTATATAAGTATATACACTTATAAGTATATAAGTATACATGAAATAATATATATATATATATATATATATATATATATATATATATATAATTTTTTATTCCTTATCTTCCTCTTATTTCTTCTCTTCTCTATTATGGTTGTTGGTTTGTTTAAGCAGAGATTTTAATATCTTCTTTTTACACCACTTATGTATCTCCTTCTGTATTTTCCTCTTTCTCTCTCTCTCTCTCTTCTGGATTAAGCCATATAGTTTCTCTGATTCTCTGCTTGGTGATTTTTTTTCTTTTCTTTTTCCCTGCCCCTATCATTTCTCTCTTTGTTTGCGATAAGGCTACTTCCACCATCCCCCCCTTTTTAAATTTTTCCCAGGGTTACTCCAATGAACAAATCAAAGCACAGCTGGTGAGAGGTTCAGACCACCACTACGAGTAGGGGGATAAAGCAATCAGAGTCACAACAACTGTGAGCACCCAACAGACTCTGAAACACCTCTTGAAGGGCTAGGCCCTGGGCAGTGTATGACCCCTTTTTAATATAGTAGTGTTTGCAGGTGCAAGGCACATATCAAGCCTTTAAAACACATAAGGGACAGAAAACTAGCCAAAATGATGAAACAGAAGAATTCTCCTCAAAAAAAAATTCCAGGAAGAAGTGACAGCTAAATAATTACTCAAAACAGATATAAACAATATAACTGAACAAGAATTTAGAATAACAGTCATAAGATTAGTAGCAGAGCTTGAAAAAAGCATAGAAGACAGCAGAGACACTATTGCTACAGAGATCACAGAACTAAGAAATAGTCACAATGAATTAAGAAATGTTGTAAATGAGGTGCAAAATAAACTAGATGCAATGACAGCAAGGATGGAGGAAACAGAAGGGAGAATTAGTGAAATAGACAATAAAATTATGGAAAATGATGAAGGTGAGAAAAAGAGAGATAAGAAAATACTAGATCATGAGGGGAGAATTAGGGAACTAAGTGATTCAATGAAACATAATAATATCCATATCAGAGGAGTTCCAGTAGAAGAAGAAGAGAAAGAGAAAGGGGCAGAAGGTTTACTTGAAGAAATTGTAGCTAAGAATTTCCCTCATCCGGGGAAGGAAGCAGACATCCAAATCCAGGAGACAAAGAGAACTCCCTTCAGATTTAACAAGAATAGGTCTTCTCCATGTATATCAGAGTGACACTGGGAAAATACAAAGATAAAGAGAGAATTTTGAAAGCAGGTAGGGACAAATGGGCCTTAACTGACAAGGGTAGACACATAAGGATAGTAGCATACCTGTCCACTGAAACTTGGCAGGCTACAAGGGAGTGGTAGGAAATATTCAATGTGCTGAATAGGAAAAATATGCAGCCAAGAATCCTTTATCCAGAAAGTCTGTCATTCAGAATAGAAGGAGAAATAAAGGTTTTCCCAGATAAACAAAAACTGAAGGAGTTCATGACCACTAAACCAGTCGTGCAAGAGATCCCCCTCCAAGGGGGACTCTGTGAGTGGAATGCTGCAAAGACTACAAAGGAGCAGAGACATCATCACAAGCATGAAACCTACAGATAACACATTGACTCTAAACCCATATCTTTCAGTAATAACACTGAACGTAAATGGACTAAAAGCTCTAATCAAAAGACATAGGGTATCAGAATGGATAAAAAAACAAGACCTATCTGTTTGTTGTCTACAAGAGACCCATTTTAGACCTAAGGACACCTTTAGATTGAAAGTGAGGGGATAGAGAACCATCTAAAATGCTACTGGAAGTCAAAAGAAAGTGGAGTAGCCATACTTATATCAGACAAACTACATTTTAAACTAATGGCTATACCAAGAGATGAAGAAGGACATTATATGATAATTATGGTGTCTATTCATCAAGAAGAGCTAACAAGTATAAATGTTTATGCACCGAATTCTAGAGCACCCAAATATATAAAACAATTAATCACAAACATAAGCGATCGTATTGGTAAGAATATGATAACTGCAGGGGACTCTAATACTCCACTTATAGCAATGGACAGATCATCTAAGCAAAAAATCAATAAAAAAAAATGGCCCTGAATGATACATGGGACCAGATGGACTTGACAGATATATTCAGAACTTTTCATCCTGAAGTAGCAGAATACACATTTTTCTTGCGTGCACATGGAACATTCTCCAAGATAGATCACATGTTGGGTCACAAAATAGACCCCAATAAATATAAAAAAATTAAGATCATACCATGCATATTTTCAGATAACAATGCTATGAAACTTAAAATCGACCACAGGAAAAAGTGGAAAACCTCCAAATGCATGGAGGTTAAAGAACATCCTACTAAAGAATGATGGATCAGCCATGCAATTAAAGAAGAAATTTAAAAATATATGGAAACAAATGAAAATGAAAACATGACAGGCCTAACTCTATGGGATGCAGCAAAGGCAGTCCTAAGAGGAAAATACATTGCAATCCAGGTCTATCTCAAGAAACAAGAAAAATCCCAAATATAAAATCTAACTGCACACCTAAACGAACTAGAAGCAGAACTGCAACAAATCCCCAAGACCAGCAGAAGAAGAGAAATAATAAAGATCAGAGCAGAAATAACAATATAGATTTTAAAAAAAGCCAGTAGAACAGAACAATGAAACTAAGAGCTGGTTTTTTGAAAAAAATAAACAAAATTGATAAACCCCTAGCCAGACTTCTTGAAAAGTAAAGAGACAGGACCCAAATAGATAAAATCAAGAATGAAAATGGACTTACCATAACCAATCCCTCATAAATACAAACAATTATCAGAGAATACTATGAAAAATTATATGCCAACAAACTAGACAACCTGGAAGAAATGGACAAATTCCTAGACACCCACACATGACCAAAACTCAAATGGGAAGAAATAGAAAATTTGAACAGACCCATAACTGGTGAAGAAATTGAATCAGTTATCAAAAATCTTCCAACAAATAAGAGTCCTGGGCCAGATGGATTTCCAGGGGACTTCTACCAGACATTTGAAGCAGAGTTAATACCTATCCTTCTCAAGCTGTTCCAAAAAATAGAAATGGAAAGAAAGCTTCCAGACTCATTCTATGAAGCTGGCATTACCTTGATTCCCAAACCAGACAGAGACCCCACTAAAAAGGAGAATTACAGGCCAATATCCCTGATAAACATGGATGCAAAAATTCTCAACAAGATCCTAGCAAATCGAATTCAATAGCATATAAAAGAATCATTCACCATGATCAAGGGGATTCATTCCTGGGCTGCAGGTCTGGTTCAATATTCACAAATCAATCAATGTGATACATCACATTAATAAAAAAACCGATAAGAACCATATGATCCTGTCAATAGATGCAGAAAAAGCATCTGACAAAATACAGCATCGTTTCTTAATAAAAGCCCTCAAGAAAGTTGGGATAGAAGGAATATACCTAAACATCATAAAAGCCTTTTATGAATAGCTCTTGGCTAATATCATCCTCAATGGGGAAAAACAGAGCTTTCCCCCTGAGATCAGGAACATAACAGGGATGTCCACTTTCACCACAGTTGTTTAACATAGTGTTGGAGGTCCTAGCAACAATAATCAAACAATAAAATGAAATAAAAGATATCCAAATTGGTAAAGAAGAAGTCAAACTTCCACTTTTCACAGAAAACATGATACTCTACATGGAAAACCCAAAAGACTTCACCAAAAGCCTACTAGAACTGATGAATGAATTCAGCAAAATCACAGGGTACACAAGCAATGTACAGAAATCAGTTGCGTTTCTATACACCAATAATGGAGCAACAGAAAGAGAAACCAAGAAATTGATCCCATTTACAATTGCACCAAGAACCATAAAATATTTAGGAATAAATCTAACCAAAGATGTAAAAGATCTGTATGCTGAAAATTATTAAAAACTTCTGAAGGCAACTGAAGAAGACACAAAGAAATGGAAAAACATTCCATCTCATGGATTGGAAGAACAAATACTGTTAAAAGTCAATACTCCCCAAAGCAATCTACACATTCAATGCAATCCTAAACAAAATCACACCGACATTCTTCTCAGAGCTAAACAAATAATCCTAAAATTTGTGTGGAACTACAAAAGACCCTGAATAGCCAAAGTAATATTGAGAAAGAAAACCAGAGCAGGAGGCATCACAATCCCAGACTTTAGCCTCTACTACAAAGCTGTAATCATCAAGAATAGACACACAGACCAATGGAGTAGAATAGAGAACCCAGAATTAGACCCACAAATGTATGACCAATTAATCTTTGACAAAGCAGGGAAGAGCATCAAATGGAAAAAAGACAGTCTCTTTAACAAATGGTGCTGGGAAAACTGGACAACAACACGCAGAAGAATGAAACTAGACCACTTTCTTACACCAAACACAAAAATAAACTAAAAATGGATGAAGAATCTAAATGTGAGACAGGAAACCATCAAAACCGTAGAGGAGAAAGCAAGGAATAACCTTTTTGACTTCAACCGCAGCAATTTCTTGCTGGACCCATCCCCGAAAACAAGGGAATTAAAAGCAAAAATGAACTATTAGGACCTCGCCAAGATAAAAAGCTTCTGTACTGCAAAGGAAACAATCAACAACACTAAAAGGCAACCTACAGAATGGGAAAAGATGTTTGCAAATGGTATATTAGATAAAGGATTAGTATAGAAAACTCATGAAGGAAACTGAAGAAGATACAAAGATATGGAAAAACATTCCGTGCTCATGGATTGGAAGAATAAATATTGTTTAAATGTCAGTACTACCCAAAGCAATCTACACCTTCAATGCAATCTCAATCAAAATTGCACCAGCATTCTTCTCAAAGCAAGACCAAACAATCCTACAATTTGTATGGAATCACAAAAGACTCTGAATAGCCAAAGTAATGTTGATAAAGAAAACCAAAGTGGGAGGCATCACAATTCCAGCTGTAATCATTACCAGCTACATCATTACAGCTGTAATCATTACAGCTACAAAGCTGTAATCATTACCAGCTGTAATCAATACAGTATGGTATTGGCACAAAAACAGACACATAGACCAATGGAATAGAAAAGAGTCCCCAGAATTAGACTCACAAATGTATGGCCAACTAATCTTTGACAAAGCAGGAGGGAGTACCCAATGGAAAAATGACAGTCTCTTTAGCAAATGGTGCTGGGAGAACTGGACAGCACCATTTGCTGCATTTGCTTCACATGCAGAAGAATGAAACTGGGCCACTTTCTTATACCATACACAAAAATAAACTCAAAATGGATGAAAGACCTAAATGTGAGACAGAAAACCATCAAAACCCTAGAGGAGAAAACAGGCAGCAATTCTCTGATCTCAGCCATAGCAAGTTCTTACTTGACATGTCTCTGAAGGCAAGGGGAAAAAAACCAAAATTGAACTATTGGGAACTCATCAAGATAAAAAGCTTCTGCACTGCAAAGGAAACAATCAACAAAACCAAAAGTCAACCAACAGAATGGGAGAAGATATTTGCAAATGACATACTGGATAAAGGCTTAGTAGCCAACCAAAGAACTACCAAACTCAACACCTGAAAAACAAATTATCCAGTGACGAAATAGGCAGAAGACATGAATAGACATTTTTCCAAAGAAGACATCCAGATGGCCAATGGACACATGAAAAGATGCTCAACATCACTAATCATCAGGGAAACACAAATCAAAAGCACACTGAGATACCACCTTACACTGGTCAGAGTGGCTAATATTAACAACTCAGGAAACAATAGATGTTGGCGAGGATGTGGAGAAATGGGAACCCTCTTGCGCTGTTGTTGGGAATGCAAACTGGTGTGGCCTGTCTGGAAAAGTGTGGAGGTTCCTCAAAAAGTTAAAAATAGAATTGCCCTATGACCCAGCAATAGCAATACTAGGAACTCATCCAAAGGATACAGGAGTGCTGATTCATAGGGGCACATGTACCCCAATGTTTATAGCAGTGCTTTCAACAATAGTCAAATTATGGATAGATTCCAAATGTCCATCAACTGATGAATGGATAAAGAAGATGTGGTTTATATATACAACAGAATACTAGTTGGCAATGAGAAAGAATGAAATCCTGACATTTGCAACAATGTAGATGGAACTAGAGGGTATTATGCTGAGTGAAATAAGTCTGTTAGAGAAAGACAGATATCATATTTTCACTCATATGTGGAACTTGAGAAACTTAACAGAAGACCATGATGTAGGGGAAGGGGAAAAATAGTTTCAAGCAGAGAGGGAGGTAAACCATATGAGACTCTTAAATACAGAGAACAAACTGAGGGCTGATAAGCACTGGAGAGATGGGCAAGGAAGAGGGGATACCGGGTGATGGGCATTGAGGAGGGCACTTTTTGGGGTGAGCACTAGGTGTTGTATGTGAGTGATGAATCATGGGAATCTATCCCCAAAGCCAAGAGCACATTGTATATACTGTATGTTAGCTAACTTGACAATAAATTATAACAAAAAAAAGAAAGAAAGAAAGAAAGAAAGAAAGAAAGAAAGAAGAAAGAAAGAAAGAACCAGAAGACCACTGAACTTCTCATTAACAATGCTTTAATGGTAGAATACAATAAAACCATGTTTTAAAGATCAAAGAGAAATTATTTTGAATCTTTAATTATATACCCAGCTAAACTATAATCCAGAGCAAAGGACAGATAAAAACATTTTCAAACACACAAGCACTCAGCGAGTTTACTTGATATGCACTGTTTCTGAAATTGTTGCTGTCATATCCAGACAAAAATATAGGCTCTAAGAAAGAGAAGAGTAAACTCAAAAGTTCACTGAAAGGAATTCTTAGGATGATAGTTGGTCAGTAGGTCTAGAACAGCTGGTATATATTTAAACATGATTTTCTAACCTTTTAATGCAGATCAATTTAGCTTTTAACCTCTGTTCAATTTAAGCATCAGGTCTATATTTCATATCTAAAAGTATAAATAAAAATAAATCTACTTTAGGCCTCTATTCATAACTGTTTAAAGAATGGCAATTTTACTTTACTTTAAATACATAGCCCAGATGAAATTTTTAGGCATTAAATTCTGCTGGTATGTATACAGAGGTACCTCAGATGTTCTGAATGTGATATTATGTCCCAATTAAGCAATGTACTCAACTCAACTGTCATCTGCACACTGAAACCCAGAACAAATTGATAAATGGGTTTTTAGTTATTGTAAGTGCTGCAATTAAGAAGTATGAATAATGGGGGCACCTGGGTGGCTCAGTCAGTTAAGCATCCAACTTCAGCTCAGGTCATGATCTCACAGTGCATGGGTTCGAGCCCCGTGTTGGGTTCTGTGCTGACAGATCAGAGCCTGGAGCCTGCTTCAGATTCTGTGTCTCCCTCTCTCTCTTCCCCTCCCCCTCTCACACTCTGACTGTCTCTCTCTCTCTCAAAATAAATATACATTTCAAAGAAAAAAAAAGAAGTATGAATACTGGTTGACTAAGCATTCCACCTTCATGAGGAAGTAAGTAAACAAATGTGCCAAAATTAACCTAATGAATTTTTATTGTAGTATTCAGTGTATTCATTCAAGAAATACTTGAGGCATTTATCATTTAGAAAAAGTAAAAGAAAGAAAGAGAACAGTCTAAATACATAAAAGTTATGGTATAAAGAAAATTATATTCATACATTTTGTCATTAAGGTTGATGATGGCATAGAAATATATTTGTTACAAATGAGACGTCTCCTAATACACATTTAATGGAGAAAAGCAAGTTACAAGATGTTATATGATCTCTTTTATATAGGTAGGTAACAGAAAGATTGGTTGATAAACAAAGTATCTCCTTCCGGGTTAGCCACAGTTTTTCTATCCTTCTGGATTTGTCCTTCTCTTGAGACCATCTCTTCCAGGGCATCAGGATCTAATTTCTTGTCCCCTAACCCCTCTTGAGGGTGCCCTTCCTCTAGCACATCTTGGATAAAGACAGTTACCACATAATTATGCCCATATCACTCTTTACTGCTCCCTCCCTCCATGCCTCTGCTAGATCACTCAGGCTTCTCCTCATTTGCTGCCATTTTAGTATTACAATCCCTTCCTTCTCTAAAGGGCATTAACATTAAGTTTTTACATCAAAGATTTGAGAGGCGCCTGGCAGGCTTAGTCAGGTGACAGTGCCAACTCTTTATCTCAGAGTCGTGGGTTTGAGCCCCACATTGGGTAAAGAAGTTACTTAAATAAATAAAACTTAAAAAAAAAAGATTTGAAAGTATGGAGGGTAATTACAGTTGAGGAAATAATCTATTTATTTTATTTTATTTTTTTAAACATTTATTTATTTTTGAGACAGAGAGAGACAGAGCATGAATGGGGAAGGGTCAGAGAGAGAGGGAGACACAGAATCTGAAACAGGCTCCAGGCTCTGAGCTGTCAGCACAGAGCCCAACGCAGAGCTCCAACTCACGGACCCCGAGATCATGACCTGAATTGAAGTCGGCCGCTTAACCGACTGAGCCACCCAGGTGCCCCAGAGGAAATAATCTATTTTAAATATGACAACTCCATGACACCTAGAATATACTGTCCCGATCTCTTCCATATAAAACTGCTTTCCTATTATGTTCTTCTGTGGGTATTATTCTATAGTGCTGTTATTTAGAATCATTTCTCCTTAAAGCAGCGTGTCTAAAACTGGTTTTAAAATATATTTTCACAATCTGGTGAAGTGTGTGAACCCTTTCTCAGAATAAGACTTTTTTTTTCTTTTTTTCAACGTTTATTTATTTTTGGGACAGAGAGAGACAGAGCATGAACGGGGGAGGGGCAGAGAGAGAGGGAGACACAGAGTCGGAAACAGGCTCCAGGCTCTGAGCCATCAGCCCAGAGCCCGACGCGGGGCTCGAACTCACGGACCGCGAGATCGTGGCTGAAGTCGGACGCTTAACCGACTGCGCCACCCAGGCGCCCCCAGAATAAGACTTTTTAATGCATGGTAAGAATACATAGGATTGCAAAGAAAACCAGTTATATTGAAATAGTTTCAACAAGGGACCTCTTGATTGTAAAGTCAATTAGATCCTTCTATTTCCTCTTCCCAGTCCATTCAACTTTTCTAGTTGACAGAAACAATGTCAAAATTTCTGTTTCTTCTTTATGTATAGTCATTTAGCCAGTTATGTTTATCAAATGCTGTCCATCTAGACTGAGGTTAGAAGCCTCTCATCTTTCACAGACAAATAACAAGCTAAGGAGTTTTCCCAAAAGAAAGATGTTCAATTCTTTACCTAAGAAGAATGCTTTCCAAGGCCAAACTACATATATATATATATATATATATATATATATATATATATATATACACACACACATATATATTTATATATATATACACACATATATATTTATATATATATAAATATACACATATATATTTATATATATACATATAAATATATATACGTATATGTATGTATATACATACATATACATATGTATATATACATTGTGTACATACATACATACATATGTATATACGTATATATATATGATATTATGTCCTAATTAAGCAATGTACTCAACTGTCATCTGCACACTGAAACCCAGAACAAATTGATAAATTTATATATGTGTGTATATATATATATATATATATATAGTCCTCTGTCCTCTTTCTCCTTCTCTTCAACAGAGGTAGATATATTTTCAACAGTTAGGATGATAATAAAAGATATAATTTTATTCTCTTCTCTTCTGTACTTTACAAAGGATATTTCTTACGTCAAACAATACTGCTTATAAAAAATGAGGAAAAGAAAAAAATTAAAGAAGTTCCACAAATACCTGTATATTAGGTTTTTATTACTTGTGTTTATTAGCCTTGTTTGGGACACTTTTGCACAGTGCCAACAACTAATGCCTAAACTATGGAAGAACACTCTTGGATTCTGGAGGCTCAGGGTGACTGTCATTGTAGATTCTGAATTATGTTGGGTGCTGCTGCATACGATTTTGAATAAATACATTTTTATATCAATGTATCTTGAGGCCGGATGATGAGACCAATTGCAATGGATCCTAGTTATTTAAACTAGATGTGGAGGAAACATCCAGGAGAAAGTGATGGAGGATTCATAATTCATCCACATGAGTCAATCCCATGTATAGACGAATATTTTTGCTATTTAAGAAGATAGATATCCCATTGTCTTGGCCTTGGTACAAGCAGCACATCTGGGAACCGTTCACATGGAATTATTACCTAGCAGCTGTGTCTAGAAGGGAGTCTGATCGTGAAAAGAATTAAAGGTAGAGTATTTTGAGTCCTTTTACTTTGCACAGCTGGCCAAAAGCATCTGACTTGACCATGTGTGAGCTTGAGAACCTCTGGTCAAAAACTCATATTGAATGTTTATAGACATTTTTGGAGAAGTTTTTCTTGAGTTAGTCTTCTAGAATGATTTGAATAAGTTTATTGCCATTTCAAGCTCTGTTCACCTTGCAAAAAGAGCCACATCATTATTTCTCACTCTGATCCAGTTTACGTTCTGAAAAGTCTGACGACAGGAACATTATCTGCTCTGCCACCATTAAGCTTCAGCACCATTAAGAGAATGTGCACTATTGAGGAAGCCATGGAATCAATTTTGAAAATTAATCATAAAGCTTGGCAGGTGTCTTTTTAAGAAAGTGGTTTTCAAACCATGTTTCTTGGAGACAGAGTATTGCATGCAGATGCAATTCATTTTATGTTTGCAAGAACTGCTTATATTTTTGTTTAAATAGACAAAGTTATTAAAATCCATGTCTACAAATTTTATTACCCACTTTTCCCTTAATCTACCACACTCAAGCCCTCATAATCATTGCATCACTGAACTTACCCAAGTTGAGCCCATCAACAACTCCAACATTGTAAATCCAATACTCAATTTTCTGCCTTCATTATAACTGCCCCTTTTAGGTAATTTGACAGACAAACACTCTCCTTAAAGCCTGACTTGAAACTTGGCTTCTTCATTTGCCTTCTGGGATACCACACATTGACTTGTCAGTCTAATCCTTTGGCTTCTTTTCTTCTTCCTGCATTCAAACCATGCTAGCACTCCAAGCTCACTATTAGGGCCTGTTCTCAGGCCACAGAGCTGCCGTATTTACCTTAAAATATATCTTAATATTTAAATATATTAATAAATACATATTATTTAGATATATATAAGATATAGTAAGATACATCTTAATATTTATCTTAAATATTAAAAAATAGATTGTATCAACTTTTATTGCAGATTTCAGTGATTTGCTCTTAAAAAATAAAATTGAAAGTTTTACTGTGTCTAAGTCTAAGTAGACCTTAAACAGTATACATGATCTGACTGCAGTCTATTCTTCTCCAACTTCATCTATTATTGCGTTCATTCTCTAGATTCTAGGATTACCGACTTATTTCTGCTTCAACTTTTGAGCTCATTTTATACACACTGTGCTCCCTTTGCTTGCAACATTATTCCCTTATGTATTTGAATTATTAAGTTCATCTTGCAGTTAGAGTCTTGAACATCTTTCCTGGGCATCCAGGATAAAGTGTCCGCCTTCATTTCTTTCTAGCACACTGTATTTTTCTCAGAACATTTTTCTCTTTTCTCTCTCTTTTGCCTTTATTTGTCCATGCATTTATCTTTGCATTGGGCAGTTTTCTCACTCTCCCTTTTGCTTTTTTTTTTCTTCTTGGGCATTTCTCTGCCTCTTCTTTTCAGAAGCAGAAAGCTAAATTTCTCCTATTTGCTAAAGTAGAATAATTCTGTTCTCTGTAGCCTCTCCTCTGACTTAAGACTCAAAATCTTATAATTACTCCTTATACGGGGCCTGTCCTTTTATTTTTTAATGTTTATTTTTTTGAGAGAGGGAGAGAGAGAGAGAAAGAGAGTGAGCAGGGGAGGTGCAGAGAGAGACGGAGACAGAAATTCCCAAGCAGGATCTGTGCTCTCAGCACAGAGCCAGATGTGGGGTTTGATCTCAGGAAATGTGAGATCATTACCTGAGCCGAAAATCAAGACATGGATGCTTAACCTACTGAGCCCCGCTGGTGCCCCCAGGGCCTGTCCTTTTTTCCAGCACTGTGCTAAGTATTTTACTTGTTTTCCCTTTGATTTTCACAACTATTCCAACATTATATAGTCACTGTATTACAGATGGGAAACCGAAGCTTGGACTGGTACAGTAACTTCTCTGTGGTCACCAAACTAACAGGTGGCAGAGCAAATATTCACCTCCTCCTGCTCCACCCCATATTGTACTGTCTGCACTCCTTCCTCATCACCCTACCTGTTCCTCAATCTGGTTAGTTTCTTTAAGTCTCTGGCTTATCTGGAAGGAAGGTATCTTGTCTTGTCATCGGATTAAAAGAGATCATTGTCCAAAGTGAGTACTTAGGCTTAGTCCTTCAAAATAATACTTTCATTTTCAGCTGTATATCCTTGAATAAGGAGATTGTTCTTTGTCTACTCCATTCTGACTCCCCAGAGCCTCACACAGCATACTTCCATTCGGACCTACTCCCAGTGCAAAAAGAATTCGAGCAAGAAAATTGACACCCAATTCTGAAAGGCTCAGGGTCTTGAAATGTATGTTATCTATTCCTCCTGTAAATCCATTATAAAGCTAGTCCTATCCTACAAGCTTTGGAGAAAATTTTAAAAAATAAATATCATAATAAACATTGCTTAATTTTGCATAGAACCACCATAGTGTAACTCTATTCCTAGTTTTTGAGGAATCATTCCTAATTCAAATTCTAAATCCATAGTTTCCGAGATTTTTTTTTACCTTTTTTCAGAATCCTATCATATACTGTATTTAATGTTTTGAAGTTAATTACTATACCCACTTGAGATCAGAACACTTTGTAGAGTATTTTTCAGAACTATTTTGATGTTCTATTAATTAAGTCTCAGGTCCACATGGAAACAAAATGGTTTGCTAAAATATTTATCCCTTCCATTTAATATTTATTAAACAGAATATGCATTAAGCAGCTTAATAGTTCTTATTAGTAATATTTTAGATACAAAAATTTAAATAAGATATAGTTCATGTTTCATTTATTTTTAAACAGTTTCACCAAGGTCCTAAATATTTGCTGAAGGAAGACACAAATGATAATAGTTAGCTCTGAGCTCTTGCTTTCCCTGATTTAATTCAGTATAGACAGAAATCCTCTCCTTATCCAACACCAGGAAGTTTCATATGCCATGTTGTTTAAACAGGCATAACAGGGTGTATTTCTTGTGTTAAGATGATAAATTTTAAATATATACAGGTTAAATTTTATAACAGTTGCTTAAATGATTCTTTTAACAAAAGTGAAAAAAATCTTTATTGTTTTCTTTAAACAATAAATTTGACCAAAAAAATTTTTTTCCCTTTACTCCCTGTGCTATTCATACATAAATGGTAATTGTTTTCCCTTCTTACCCTCAACCCCACTTTGGTTTCTCTCTTCTGTGGCCCAACTTATTTTACTTTGATCTCAGCTTGGAGCTGAAGAGATATCATCAAAGACCAGCAGGGGTTGTTCCAGTGATGTTGATGGTGGCAGGAGTGGCCTGAAATGTGTCAGAGCTCTGGATTAGATCCCAAGAAAGACTCTGGATAAAGATTAGACAGGATCTCCCTTTGTCAATATGAGCCGGGCTTATTTCCAAAAATTTGCAATAACTCTAAGTGCACTGGATCACTGTCTTCAACTATGACAAATTATGGGTGAATGAAAGAAGATGATGATTATGTACATCTGACAAGAATCACAAACAGTGGATTCTGCGTCCAAATAGCCTGGGGGAAGACCTGGGCTGTCCAGATCCTCCTGTATTCATGATACTTTCTCATATATTTAGCACATTGCCTAGAATATGGTAGGCATTCCAAAAATGTCTCTAGACTGATTTAGAAACCTATTTGTGTGACTGCTTTATCAAAGCAACAAATTGGCAGTTCTTGATATTTTTTCAAGAATGGAGGAAAAGGAATGAGAACAGAAGAGAGAAATAGTGATCAGCCTAGGAAAGATGTTGGCTTGTCACCATACTTAACTAAATTCTTCAGACGTGAGATGGTCTCGTGACTGCTTTAGGAATAAAAGGACACAAATTTGGACAGGTTTCCAGAATGAACAGGGTGGTTTTCAGTGCCTCTCCTTGCCCAGGCCACGTGGTGGTGGGCTGAAATCTGAGAACCTGCAAAGGCACCTGCACTGAAAACTGTCAGTGATCTCATACACAGAGTCAGTGGTTAGCCTTAGACTCAGGTTGCGTTCAGAACGCAGAGAGAAGTTTCATAGAAATCCCAACTGAGAATTCCCAGAAGCATGTTTTAGGCAAAGAAGAGCTGAGTATTTTAGTGGAGACATCTATGAAATGGATAGGCTTTAAAAAAGATTGAATTATAGATTACAAATGAATTTTTCTCCTGGCCTTGTCCTTGATCCCTTCATTACTTTAATCAAGACCCTTCATTCGTGGGTGCCTCAGTTTCCTCATCACTATAGCCAGGTGATTAAGTTAAATTACCTTTCAGTGTTCCTTCCATTTCCATTGTGTGATTCATTTTAGAAATCAGGTTTAAAAGCGTCTAATAGACTGGTTTTGTCTAGAGAATAAAAATACTCTCTTATGGCTCCACAGCTGTGCAGTGTAAAAATTACCCTGAGTCTTCTTATGTTAGATGATCTAGTCTGACCTCATCAGAAAATACCTTTTAAAATAGACCTCTCTAATGTCAAGAAAGACTTGAAGATATTTATGTTTTCCTTTTTTAATTTTAATACACTTTTCTCTAACACTCAGTTTATCAAGTTGATTATATTATAATTACTAATCTAAAAGATAGTATGGGTTTTTTTTTTTATATATATTTGTCTCAATTTCTATTTTTCCTTCCATATGGAGTTTTCTGACCTGGATGTTTGATAGGCTGACAATGATGAAATTAAATTAAGAATTATTTTTCTGCTTTTTCAAAAATGAATATTTAAAGCCTCTAAGGGGAAATAGATATTACTGAAACAACAGGGGAAAATAAGATTAATACAATCCCAATCATATGCAAACCAACATTGTTCAGAAAATCGAGATGAGGAAAGGATTTTTTATTTAAATTTTCTGTCACTTAAATTTATTTTCTATTACTTGGAATTTCCAGGCATCTCTAATTCTAACATTTTAGAAATAGTTGCAGGTATTTGATGGGTGCTGTAGTTACCTTTGACTTTGACATGACAAACAATGGTAAGCACCACTTTTATTCTTTTAGATGTATTGTAAAAGAAACCTCAAGAAATAATTTTAGAATGAAAATTGCCAAGGAAAGATAGGAATAATTAACAATTGAATTCTAGAAAATCAGTCAACATATGATAATGACGCTCCACCTCTCCTTTTTTATTCTGTTACATATTTAAATATAACTTTAGAGAATTTTGTTTAAAAAATCAATGTGTTTATCACCTAAAAGACATGTTAATATTTTGTATAGTTACTACAGCTCACTTCCTCCTATCTCACAAGTACACCGGAAGATCCCTGTATTCACTATCTCAATTTCATTTCTTCCCTCCTCAGAAATAAGAATTCTGAAGCTGCTGTTTAATTTTTCCATTAGTGTCTTTTTTCTTTAACTACATGCATATGTATACATAAACCATAAATCGAGTTGTGTTTAAGAGTTTAATCATTCCATATATGTATTGTTTTGTAACTTGTTTACTTCCTTCAAGATTATTCATGCATGCAGATGCATTTAGCTTTAATTCATTAATTATGATTGCCGTTATGTAGTAGTAACTTAAATAAATATACCACATTATTTCATTCATTGCATGTATTAATTTACTAGGGCAGCTGTGACAAAGTACCACAATGGGGTGGCTTCAACAACAGACATTTATTTTCTACGCTTCTGGAGACTTGAAGTCAGAGATCAAGGTGTCAGCAGATTTGGGTTCTTCTGAAGAAGACCCAACCCCTGACGGCTTACAGATGGCTGTCGTCTCTCTGTATCACATGGTCTTCTGTCTGTAACTGCTCCTATCTGTTGTTTAGAAGGACCAGTCATAGTGAATTAGGGGCCACTCCCACTGACATCATTTTATCTTAATTACCTCTTTCGAGATGTGTCTCCAAATACAGTCCCATTCTGAGGTTATGGGAGTTAGGACTTCAAAATACAATTTTGGGGAGACGCAATTCGGTCTCTAACATCCTATTAAAAAGTAGTCATATTCTTTCCCAAGTTTTGCTTTGAAAAATCATATTGCAAGAAAATCCTTGTGAAGGTTTCATCAAAGCTCCTCAGGCTCCACGTTCTCACCAGTGGCTAGTGTGGCCAAGCTTTTTATGTTTTGCTCGGTGTGATACGTGGGAAGTGACAACCTATTCTGGCTTTCATTTCTTATCGGATAATTTAAGAACTTTTTAAAAAAAATTTTTTTTCAACGTTTATTTATTTTTGGGACAGAGAGAGACAGAGCATGAACGGGGGAGGGGCAGAGAGAGAGGGAGACACAGAATCGGAAACAGGCTCCAGGCTCTGAGCCATCAGCCCAGAGCCCGACGCGGGGCTCGAACTCACGGACCGCGAGATCGTGACGTGGCTGAAGTCGGACGCTTAACCGACTGCGCCACCCAGGCGCCCCAGAACTTTTTTATCCATATATTTATTGTCTGTTTGGTTTCCACATCTCTGAATTGCATCTTAATATTCCATTTTTTCAGTTACATTGTTTTCTTAGTGACTTGGAAGACTTCATGAACTATTTTATACACTGTCATTTTTGTTCGCAAATATTTTCTTCCAAATTGTGGCTTACATTTTTATCTTAATTATATCTTTCTATATATAGAAATTTTATTTAGAGATAATGTAGAGATAAATCAAAGACGATTTTATGTAGTATTTTTCCAAATATTATCTTCAGGACCCCTTCAGATGTAACCTTAGGAAGAAGATAGAGTCAGTAGACTGAAATTAGGAGAGAATAACTAAAAGAGGATTTATTTTATTTATTACACAGTGCAGTAAGGTGTTCTTAATTCTACAATCACCACTGATAGAAAAAAACTCTAAGGTAACTAAGAAAGTTCTATTTCTGGACTGATGAAGTGAGAGTCTATCAAACCCGACCATCCTATAGATGGCAAGTATAAATGCAATAGTAAGTAAAAATAACAGCTATGGAAGCAGTAGACAATAAGTGAAACTGAGATACTGGAGCAGAGTAAACACTTGAAAGTAGCTATATATTAATGAACTACCCATTTTTATGACTTTTAGCTTCAGGGCAAGGCAAAGTTAGCTCTATAAAGGGCAGTTACAACTACAAAGATACACTTGCAGTTTCTCTGGCCTGAAAAATCAGAGGACAGAATTCAGGGTAACTACAGCCAATGGAAAAGGAGAAAGGAATTTTAGAAAAGAGCGACATAGAGCAATCCAAATTCTGTGTAAAAATCTGTCAAATATTCGGCTTACCTTTGAGGCACACATGCCAGGAATTCATAAAGAGCCCATATAATAAAAATAAAGAACTGAATTGATATTTCAAGTGTTCCCAGAAGATAGAGGTTGAAGTTTGAATTTTAATCAAGTTAATAGCCTGCTTAAAAAAAAAAGTAGCATTCTTCAAAGGAATAAAACAAAATCCAGAGGCTCTGCAACATAGCATTTATAATATGTCTACAAATGAAGAAACAGGAAAATGTGACAAATTCTCACGAAAAAAAGACAAGTACCAAAGACTACTCTTGAGATGACAAGCTGAAATTAGCAAAAAAGGTTTGAAAACAGTTATTATATGGGGTGCCTGAACGGTTCAGTTGGTTAAGTGTCCAACTCTTGATTTTGGCTGTCATGATCTCAAAGTTCATGAGATCAATCCCCACATCAGGATCTGCACTGCAAAGCCTGCTTGGGATTCTATCTCTCCCTCTCCTGCTGCTTCTCTTCCCTCCCCCACCCCGACCAACATAAATAAATAAACATTTAAAAAAGCAGCTACTATGACTCTACTCAAGGACCTAAATGCAAATATGTATATAATGAATGAAAATATAGGAAACCTCAATACATAAATTTTAAACAATCAAAATTAGGACTGTAAGTATAATATATAAAATAACAAATTAACTGGGTGGGTTTCATAGTAGAAGAGAGATTACAGAAGAAAATTAATTCCCTTGAAGATAGAGAGTAGACATTATCTATCTGAATGAGAAAAGATAATTGAAGAAATGCAAAGCTTCAGGGATATGTGGGACAATTGTAAATGGTCTAGCATATGTCTAACCGAAATCTCAGAAAGACAGATGAAGGAGAAATCAGTAAAGATAATTCAGAGAAAAATGGCCAACAATTTCCAAAACTGCAAACTCATAGAGATTCAGGAGGTCAGAAAATCCCAAAGAAGATAAATAAAAATAAAACCACAACTCAGCATGTCACAGTTAAAGTGTGAAAACCAGTGGTAGACATTACATTTTAATAGCAGCCATAGGAAAAAAAATGATATGTTAATATATAGTGGAAAAGTTCAGATGTCTAAAATCTCATTAAAAAATTAAAAAAAAAAAACAACAACTATGAATCCAGAAGACCGTGGAACATTTTTAAGGGACAGAAGAGAAAAAAATCCTGACAACCCAGAATATTGTATTATTCCATCAAAAATATCCTTCAGGGGGCACCTGGGTAACTCAGTTGGTTAAGCGACCATATTTTGATCTCAGCTCAGGTCATAATCTCCCAGTCCATGAGTCTGAGCCCTACATTGGGCTCTGTGCTGACAGCGTGGAGCCTGCTTGGGATTCTCTCTCTCATCCTCTCTCTCTGCCCCTTCCCCACTAGTGCTCTCTCTCTTTCTCTAAATAAATACACATTTTTTAAAAAAGGTTACAAAAATATCCTTCAAGAATGAAAACTACATAATAGCATTTTCATGCAAAAGAAAACAAAGAGGGAACTTCTGCTTCCAGGAGAATGAAGGGGACACATTTTCCCCTATTCCTTCCACTTAGTGCAACTGAAAACTCTGGACATAATCAATCAGTGATTTCATCCCTGAAAGATGGAGAGAAGAAAATCAGACTCGCTTGGAACCTCAGAGCCCAAGGAATGGCACTGCAGTGGGTTCCCTGGGTTTTCTTTTTGCTTCATATATCCCAGACATAGAGCTGAAGAATGTGGAAACTCAGAAGCATCAAGGGAAGTGGACAAAAAAAAATCCTAATAAAAGCCTGCTTCCTCTATCTAAAAGACCAGAAAAAAGGACAACCTAACAAGACAGAGAACTTTGAGATGATAACTTCCTAGCCAGCCAAACCCCACAGACAAAGACTGTGGCCCCGCTCTTAACCACATCAGAAACGCCAAAAAGCAGAAGGTGGACTTCCATTCTTTCCAGGCTATAAAGAATTGCTTTATCCCTTCCCTATCTCCTTGTAGAATATCAGAAAAGGCCAAGTAGGGAACCAGAGTTTTTATCTGCTGAACAGTAATACACAATCCACCCACCCCCAGGTATCAGTAGAGACCACATGGGGCAGCTGGAAATAATGAGTTCTCCCATTTCTATCTGAGGTGGTATACAAGAGGGTTAGTGAGAGTCTGGACTTTTACCACCCAGTGACAGAGAGGCAACCCACCTCAACAGGATCAGTGGAGGCCACATGGGCAGCTGGAACTCTCATTCTTGCCCAGCAAACGTGAGGACGTCAAGTGGGAAACCTGGACTTCTAGCCCCACTGGCAGTAAGAAGGTGGTGCCATTCCCCATTCCCCGCAGCATGGTGTCAGAGGTCACCACCTGAAACAAGCATGGCGTCAGCATACCACCTGAAACAAGATTCCCAGAACTTGCAGAGTCACAAAATGTGCAGACCTCAGGTGAAAATCACTTGTCATACCACGAATGAATGAATTACAAAAGATAATCAACAGATGCCAACGCCAAGATGACAGAGATGTCAGAATTAACTAATAAGATTTTAAAGCAGCCATTATCAAAATGCTTCAATGACTGATTATGATCATGCTTGAAATAAATGAAAAAATAGAAAGTCTCCTTAAAGAAATAAAACATTTTTAAAAATGGAAATGTAAACTTTTTTTAAATGTTTGATTTTGAGAGAGATAGAGAGACAGAGCACAAGCGGAGGAGGGGCAGAGAGAGAGGGAGACACAGAATCGGAAGCAGGCTCCAGGCTCCGAGCTGTCAGCACAGAGCCCAACGGGGGGCTCAAACCCATGAGCCGTGAGATCATGACCGGAGCCAAAGTCAGACACTTAACCAACTGAGCCGCCCAGGCGCCCCCAAAATGGAAATTTTAGAACAGAAAAATACAATATCATAAAACCAAACAAAACATCCCATAGGTAGGCCCAACCGCAGAATGTTAGTAACACAGGAAAGAGACTCAGTTAACTCTATAAGTATTAAAGACTATGCCTTCTTGTTAATTTCTTTAAAAGGCAAGTATATATATATATGTATATATATATATACATATATATACATATATTTATATATATATACATATATGTATATATATACATATATATACATATATGTATATATATATATATATATATATACACATACACATACCTATATATATACACACACATACCTATACTGAATTTCAGATATTTTGTTTAAAAAAATGTACAAGTGCTGGCTTTGAATTATATCCCTTCAGAGACCAGTTTTTCCCTGACAGTAACAGTTAGGGTATAGATGACTTGAATTAATCACAGACTGAGATGACTGTTGCTGGGCTGCAGGCTCTGTGCAGATTGATTTATTTCTAGCTTGTGCTTTTTTTTCCCACATCGTAATCTTTCATGGGTCTAAACTGAAAGCCTGGAGTGTTTACCAAAACTTCTCCTTGGCACCTCCAAACGACATTTTTTTTTCCCCCACACAAGAACTCTGCCTGGCTTTCTGGCCTTGGTAGTCATTTTCTACTTGGTGTCTTCCCTTCTCTTCTCTTCTTTTTGAAGCTTTGGTTTAGGCAAATATCTTGAAGAGAGAAAAACATACCCATTATGAGGCTTTCTTCTCTGTGGTTCCCTTGTCTGTGGGATCTGCCTGCTTTGGTAGCTCTGAATTGTAGTTTTGTTTCCACAACTTTGTGGGAGTGCTAAAAACTCCAGCCTATGACTTTCTTGGAGAGAAAGAAGAGATAGAGCAGGTCCCCAAGCATCTCAATCTATTTTCCTTCTCATAGTGACGTGGGCCCCTCAAGTTATGGCTGTCTTATTTGATTGCTAATAACCGCACCTACCTGGTATGTTTGTGTTGCCATCTTTCTTGTTGTTCTACGCAACATTTAAAGGTTTTCTTGGCCATTGGGTTGGTTTGATACAAGCTACTCTGTCACTGCTGAAATCAGAAATCCTAGTGCCAATATTTATGCTAATAATAACAGGAAAGAATTACAGGAGGCTGATTTATGAAATGTATATGAAATATATCAAGGGGTTTTATTAGACCACAAACAACATGACCAAATATTTTCTTGGTTTTAATATAAGTATGTGTCCACGTCAGGGAAAAAAAAAGATACCCATGAGGCTCAGAGACTAAAAAATTCAAAGTTTTTACACCTCACTAAGATGGTAAGAGACTAATGAAATTATATAATAGAAGAAATATCTGAATGCATGGAGAGTGTTTGGCCTGCCTGTAGGAGTAATTATAGGTAAAAGTTAGGAGTGGAATTAAAGAAAGCTTTATTTGAAGGCTGTAATGGGGAAGATGTAGAAAATGATCTGACTTGATCTGTACATCCAGAAAATTCAGAAACACAGAGTTTGCTTAAATTGAACATTGAAACTTCCGGCCCATAGGGCTATCCAAAAAGCCCTGAACTCTTCCAGAAAGCAAGTCCCTTAATATTCAAGGTTATGTTAGATGACCACAGGCACAATGTTATAGACAACATTTTTTTCCCATTAAGTGGTGAGTTGCATTAAAATAGAAAATCAACAACAAAAATAATCATTTCTTTATTGAGAGTGAATTACATGTCTGGTGCTCTATACAGACCTTTCTTAAATGCATTTAATCCTTATAATTGCAAATGCCTTTATTATTTTCACTTTACAAATGAGAAAACAGGCACGGAGCATAAATAATTAGGGTCACACAGGTAGCCAGAAACTGAAAAAGAACTTAATCCCAGGCAACCCATCTCCAGAGACCACACTCTGATGTGTCACACTATATTGTCAAAGTGAAGATTTTTTTTTTCAAGCTTTTAAATTGTCCAGAAATAGACAGGGTATAAACAATGCACAACCATATGAACAATGCATATTTTATTTATTTACCATTAGGATAATATTCCAAATAACATAAATTAATACAGTCATGGGTTCCAGGTTACTTGTTATGTGCTTTATCTAATGAAAACAGTATAAGAATCAAGGGTATGCTGATAGAGTTTATTTTCTAAATAATACAAACATACAAGGAGGTATACAATACTACAATGATAAATAAAATTTACCTGTGTGTGTATGTGTGTGTGTGTAAAATAAATTGATCAAGCATGTAGCGGTTTTATGTCTTTATGTAGCATTATATAAATAGTAGTGGACTTGATAGAACTTTGAAATGTCATTAAATACCACTTTCATGCCTACTTTGACTACACTGGCAGATTTATTACAATAAGTTAAAAAAAAAAACATGCTTTCAGAACTTGCCAGGCAAAAGATTCTAAAGTCCTTTTTGTTATCCAAATGATTGTTTTTATAACCTTTGTCAGAATGTTCTCCCTTATTTATAATTGGAATTCTTCTATGGAAACCACAGCCATATTCCTCTACTGCTATCCCGAATGCAGGCAGGTTTCATCCATTATATGATTGGACCGATTTGATGCTGGTCCACAAAAGTGGACCATTTCCTACTGCCATTTTGTTATAATACTTTGTGAGTAATCCTTCAGATGTTGAAGAATCAATCGTTAATTTTGCCTCTTATGATTAGCGTGAGGATCCACATAGAAATTATTTTAACCAAAAGTAAGCATTAGACTTACTATTTTTGAAAGGTTATCAAAATAACATTAAGAAGTGCTATTCTACCTCAGTGCAATTATGACAGCTGACCCCCTTAATTAACTCTGTAACTACATTTCATATTTTCTCATAAAGCCTTTGACACAAATATTTCAGGGTCTGCTTTAAAGTCTATTTTTCTCTTTTACTTTTAAAGTCTTCAAAGGAGTCTGGAATTTCAGAAAACTGTCAAAATGTGTTGAAACATATTTAAAAGAATGCGTATTTTTATAGATTGGCATAGTTTGTACATGCTATTTTCCAGGTTTTCAGCTACATAGAAAATAGGAAAGGTTCTGTGTGGGGGAAATACCATAGTTGTCACAGGGCAAAGGGGACTCTCCAGTATCTTTGACTTTTCTCCAGGAGAAATTAAGAGAAGAATTCATCAAATGCTAATGTTAAGGACTCAGAAACTGGAATGTTTGTCCAGAGCCCCAGGCCTCAGAGCAAATGCTCTTACGCTGCTGGGCTCCAGGGGAAGACTGAAGCCAAAGTCAACATGAGCAGAAACTCCATCTGACTGATGCTGTGGAAACAGCTGTAACCACTTAGCTGGAAAACCACCTCAGATTCCTCTCCCAGAAAACACTGATGACATGGGAGATGGGGAGCAGGAAAGCTCTGTCAGGGTCTCTTTTCAGCTGTGGTCAGAAAAAAATACTTTCTTTCCCTGAAAACTGTAAATAGATGGTTTCAGTCCTGGTCATAATAAACCACCAAAAAGGGGGGGAAAAAAGAAAGAAGGAAAGAAAGAAAGAAAGAAAGAAAGAAAGAAAGAAAGAGAGAAAGAAAGAAATATACAAACAAACAAAACAAACGAACAAAAAAACCCAGGTCTTTTCCTTAAATTAGCTCATGTCTCCTCCTTTCTTTGCATATTAATCAGTATTTGGCTTAAGTTATTTTTTATGTGGATTTTTTTGGGTAAAAACCCATTTGATCTTAGGTTCATCTTCTAAATAAAATTGGATAGTATTCAGAATAGCATTAAAGGCCAACTTGCCTTATGAATGTTTAATTTTAATAAGTTTTCAATTTGTAAGCATAGCTATAATTCTTTCGGTCGAGATTTTATTTTCCTCTTATTGTTCATCCTGGTGGCTTTTGTTAAATGGTTTCTAGGAAGAAATAGAAAATATTACATGAAACAACGAATAGATTTTTATCCAATCTTGGGAAAGTGAATTTCTTCCCTTGCATGACCGCCTTAAAAACTACCATGGTCTTCTAATGAAGAGCTATGGGTAAAGGAGGTAAGAAACATCAGAAATAGGAACAACGAAGGGGAAAAGAGAAGCCAAGATAGCATTACTGCACTTTGGAACATTCTCAATGTTATAAAATGGCACATAGCCAAAGTATGCAATGTTGACAGTAAGGCATCTGACTGGACAAAATCGAGTGCTATTTATAAATATACATCATCAAAAAATTACTTTGTCTACCTGTTTAGATACCTATTTAATTATTTACATTTCGTAATGTTGTGACAAATTTAATTCTGGACTCACGTCTCAACATATAAATTATTAAAATAAATGATAAACTTTAAGTATGATTTTTAAAGTGACTTGCATTAGGGAGTACCCTACTTATAAAGTAACTAGTATCATTCTAAAATGATGATATCTCAAAAGCAAGGTGAATTCTATTCATGTGTTCACAAAACATTTGTTGTGCTTAGACACTATCCTAGGCTGACAATATAGCAGTAAACACAGCAGACTCCTTTCCCTCATGGAAATTATATTCTAGTAGGGATGCACTTTGTAATTAGAGAAATAAATATATTATAGGTCAGGTTTTGATAACTGTTATTGTGAAAAATAAAGGAATGGCTGATTAAGTCACACTGAGGCTGGCACCTGCTATTTTATTTTTTATTTTTATTTATTTATTTTTCATTTTTTGGAGGACAGAGAGAGACAGAGCATGAATGGGGGAGGGGCAGAGAGAGGGAGACACAGAACCGGAAACAGGCTCCAGGCTCTGAGCCATCAGCCCAGAGCCTGATGCGGGGCTCGAACTCACGGACCGCGAGATCGTGACCTGGCTGAAGTCGGACGCCCAACCGACTGCGCCACCCAGGCGCCCCAGGCACCTGCTATTTTATATAAGGTGCTCAGGAACAGCTTCTCTAAAAAAAAAGTTACGTAGAAGCAAAGACAGGAAATAAGATGGGGAATCATGTCGTGTGTCTATTGGTCAGAAAAATGTCTCAGACAAAGAGCAAAACAAGGGCAAAGTGTAAAGGTGCTGGGCTTACTTGGGAAAGTGCAGCTGACCAGTTTGGCTAGACAAACAGAATGGAGGGAGACTGGTAGGACAGCGGGTAGTGGGGATCAGAGCAAAAAGGGCCTTGCGGGCACCTGGCTTTTGGTCTGAGACGCAAGCATCTGGAGAGCTTTGAGCAGAAGAGTGGCCCGACTTAACAGGAGTTTCAACAGGATCCCTCTGGCCTCTGTGTGTGTAATAGAATAGGAGGCAAAGGTAGAAGAGAAGAATCACAGAAGGGAGGAGAGGCTTGGAGCAGAATTGTGGCAATGTTAAAAAGTAAGAAGTGGTTGTATCTTGAAATTATTTTGAAAGTAGAACCCATAGGATGTGCTCATGATTTAAAGAGGATTCAGGGTTGACTCCACAAAAATTTTGATCTGAGCAACTGGAAAACTAGATGGAAGACTTTTGAGGGACTAAATTACTTTGGAAATGTCAGGAGATCCCTCAAATGTCTCAAATGCCTAAAAGACTGCAGACGAGACAAGTATATGCAAGTTGATATTAGGGGGAGGCATAAAGCTTTCAGGTCTGGGTGAGAGGAATAAAGTAGAAATAGCTAATGATTGATTCTGCATAGGGAATTAATTCAAGGTACTGAGCCAAGAAATGGACAAAAAATTTGCTAGAAGAGGAACAGTATATCAGGAGATTTCCCAGGAGTAGAATGATAGATTTTCCAAGGCCAGGCTATCTTCTGAAAGCCAGAGTATTTACTTAAAGATGTGGAGACAACTGATACGGTATGGAGGGTTCCAGCAAAAGACATCCAATCACTAATCTCCTAGTCAACAGTGGAATGTAGCTGCTCAGAAGCATACAGGATAACACTGTGCTGTGATCAAGGGCTCTGGCAACATTCAGATGAAAACCCTGCCTCTGCCACTTATAATTTGTATGAACTTGGGCAAGATATGTGACCTTCCTAAGCCTGCGTTCCTTCATCTTTTAAAATAGTGGTTGGAGAATTAAATGAGGTAATGACTATAAAATTCATAGCACAGTGCTTGTCTTAGAATAAATTCCAGGGAATATTATCTGTATCACCACCAGCCTTCAGAGATGCATCTGAGCAGGAGCGAGATTTCAGTGATCGGGCCCCGGTAGGCTAGATAGAGCAAAGAGCATACAAATCTCCCTTCACCAGCGTGAAAAAGAACAGCTGCTTCCCATATGGTAATAAGATGTTTGGAATTTTTTTATGTTATTGCTTTTTTTTTTTTATGTCTGCTGACTTGTCACCCAAAAAGGCTAAAACACCTCAGATGTAAATGTCACAGTTTTTCACTTCTTGGAAGAATTTGAAATGAATGTGTGTTAAAAGTATTGCCTTGGGGCGCCTGGGTGGCGCAGTCGGTTAAGCGTCCGACTTCAGCCAGGTCACGATCTCGCGGTCTGGGAGTTCGAGCCCCGCGTCAGGCTCTGGGCTGATGGCTCAGAGCCTGGAGTCTGTTTCCGATTCTGTGTCTCCCTCTCTCTCTGCCCCTCCCCTGTTCATGCTCTGTCGCTCTCTGTCCCAAAAATAAATAAACGTTGAAAAAAAAAATTTAAAAAAAAAAAAAAAAAAAAAAAAGTATTGCCTTAAAACAACAGAAGTGCGGCTATAATTTTCTTATCAAAGTAGTTATTGCTGTGGAATTAAAGATTTTTTCATCTCAAAAGCTTTATTATGCCATATTTTGTATTGTATATTTAATTACCTACCGTTTTATAGGTTTATAATTTATATATTGTAATGCATATGTGTTTATGTATGTAATCCTATGTGCACAGTAAAATGCCTAAGTGACTATGCAACAGAATGCTAAGACTGGTTATGCCTTGGTGGTTATGGATAATTTTTCATTAAAGTATATTTTCACAAATTTTCTATAGTTTTTTTGTAATATAATTTTACCAAAAATAACAGCTATGTTCACAGCGAGTCAGAATAAGATGTATGCTTATGCCCGATCTTATTAACAAATTGGCAAAATACTGAACTCCCAATCAAAAGTGCACCGATGAAGTTTTATTTCTCAGAGGAAGACAATTTAGGTCTTTTCTCTGAGATAGGGTAATAGTCCTGCAAGGTTCTTTGTGAAAAAAATACTGTAAAAGCTACTCATTAAGTACTGGCTTTATTAAATACCCATGCATTCACTTACATTAAATAGGAGTCAAAAGTGGTCTTAAATGCATAAGGAAATGGATCAGAGTATTAAATAAGATGTAATTGACTAATTAAATCTTGACCTATTTTGTAGGGTTTGAGTTATTCTGTTTCTTATGTTCTCTCAAATCAGAAAATCTCTAAACATCCTTACAAAAATTAATTTAATAATGACTAAATATTAGATTATCTACCTAGTCAATGTTAGTCCTAGTATTTTTTGAATAACTGAATAATGTCCACTTGTTCCTATAAAAGTTGGTCTCACTTCCATCTATAGATTATTAAGTGATCTAGTCAATCTCTTAAGCACCATCTGGCAATTTCTAGGCAGGGATAATTGGTGAAAAGTAAAAACTTATTGTGCTTCATGGATCCCGCGTGCTTCTCCTGAAGCTGTCTGCAAAGATATTGTTTCTATTCTAAACCTCATAAAGCTTCAGAGCTTATCAAATTTCAGATAGTGGTGACTATCTGAAAAACCTTACCTTGTTTAGTATTTTTGCTAAATAAAACGACTTAGCCTTTAGCAACTGGCAACAGCTATAAATGTCTGTAAAAACATACATAAGACTTTTCTAATGTTGGGTTTTACTCACATTACGTCTAGCTAGCAGGAAAACTCATTTAGTAATCTGTAAGCTTCATGGAAACTTGTTGTTCAATGTATCTAGAGAAAATATCATTCAACCCTAAGAAGCCTTAGGAATAAGATGCTATCAAATTCTACATGCAGGTCTGAACATATTAAAGTGCTCTGTGGATGCCAATGAGCATGACGCGAGATAACAAAAAAGCAGGTACCTTTATGTCCAAGGCAAGTTGATCCACATAAATTTTAGTGAGAGTCATGGCTGCTAATTAAGGCCAACTCTTAAGGCCAAATGTAGTTGGCCTTCATCAATCCACCTGATTCAGTACAGCTGTTTCCTAAGGGAAACTGGAGGCATGTAATTTGTTCTCACAGGATTTGAATTCTGTCTTATTTATTTATGATAGATCTTTGGGTTTAGAGGTTACATAACCATATGTTTATAATACCATTAATTGACCACATAATTTATCTATTACTGACCATGCAAATAATTTTTAGGGACTATTTCAATAAAAAAAATATTAAAAAGCCCTCTTAATGATCTAAAATGTGAGTACCCCAAATGCCTTAAATTGGATCATGTAGGAAACTACAGAAATCACATTGTTTTGCATTTCTGGATTTGGCCACAAGCCACAATTTGAGAACACTCAGGAAGAATTAGCCATGCTGACTTTGCCATGAACAACACAATCCAAAGAGTGCTTTCCTGAAACTTTAAAAATTGTTTGGCAAGGAGAAGGGGGGGTATGGTGGAATATAATTCAGAAGGTGATCTAGCTGAAACAGGTGAGAAATACACTTGAAAGAAAACTGGGTACTTTTGCGATTTGAACCTAGGAATACCGTGATAGATAATACAGGCTTATGGAAGGTCTTATCTTGCAAACAAGATGTTTTGGTTCCAGGATGATATAAAGTTTGAATAATAACAGCCAGATTCCATTATTATTAAAACTATTCTCTTTCCACAGTTACAATTGGATTAGAGCCCAAAATTCCAGAGCAGTGTGACCTAGGAGAAATAGTATGTAGAAATGGAGCATTGGCTGCTTTAGAAGATGATAAGAAGGACATAAGTTTAAGTTTATATGAAATTCACATTCTAACCAACTTCTTTTCTTTACCATCCTGCTATCTTCTGTGGAGCTCAAAAAAATTTAGGATTTTTGACTCAGTGCCCGTTAAAAAATAATAATAAAATACAAGTTAAAAACGTTTTACTCAAAGTTTTAACAGAAGGAATGTTGCCTTTATAGTTGTCAAATGCGGAGCTTACCCATATGTTCCAATGCATACAACTCAATACCACTCAAAATATTCCTGGAGACTACTTTACAGAATTTCATTCATTATAACAACATTAGAGAAACTCTTTCTTTCCCCACCCCCTCACTTTCTTTCTTTGCTATAACACTGAAATAGTTTGTCACTTATACTTTTGTTTAAATGAATTTTGGCTCCTTCCAAAAATTAATCCTCTTTCTTCAACACATGACCATTCACCACCAAGTAAAATTAAGAAAAAAAAAAAAAAAAGAAAAAGAAAAAGAAATGTTTTCAGGCATAAAAGGAAATCCAGTAAGAGTAGTGGGAACTTATAATGATAACCACATCCCCATTGAGCTGTTACAAAACCGAACTGAAACAGAACTCATTTGGAGCTGTTTTAAAAACTTGCTTCTATTACTTTATAGTCCAGTCTCATAAATCTAGAGATTAAGGACCCAATCTTTCTTTTGTTTGATCACCTGATCATAGAAATTGTGCTCACTATATGTGTGGGCAAGAAGGAAATCAGACACACAAGTAACCCTCTTGTTTTGTGTTTATGATAGTTGTCATTTTTAATGATAAGACAATAGCATATTTAGAAAGATATTCAGACAAATAAAAACAGAATTCTGTATAAAATAATCACCCAGGAAGATTATTGTTGGATGACCAGTCAAGCCACATGGATGATTATGATTACTCTGAATGGCTGGCTGGCTTTTAAGTAGTGAAAGGCATGTTCTGTAGGGTTTCAGTCCCAGCCCTTTGGTTTCCTAGCTATGTGATCTGAAACAAGTCCCTCATATTCTCTATGCCTTAGTTTCCCCATCTGTAAAGTGGGGGTATGGGGCGCCTGGGTGGCGCAGTCGGTTGAGCGTCCGGCTTCAGCCAGGTCACGATCTCGCGGTCCGTGAGTTCGAGCCCTGCGTCGGGCTCTGGGCTGATGGCTCAGAGCCTGGAGCCTGTTTCCGATTCTGTGTCTCCCTCTCTCTCTGCCCCTCCCCCGTTCATGCTCTGTCTCTCTCTGTCCCAAAAATGAGTAAACGTTGAAAAAAAAAAATTTAAAGTGGGGGTAATAATAATAAGACCCACTAGAGTTGTAAAGACCTCATGAGATAACACATGTGAAGCACTCACAACAGTCTGGAGTATTCATAGGTGCTCTACACATATTATCTACTGTACAATTGCTATTATACCCAAATAGTTGGTTATTTTTTCATAGTTCAAGGGCAAAGAGATGTAAGAGTTAGTATAAATAGAAAAGAGTTGAAAAATAATGCAGCTGAGATGATCTTTCTTTAGCAAGTTCAAGTAAACTATACCAACAGTAAGAATCAGTCTTAGTTCTGGGTCTCAAAAAATTTTTTCTTCCTTAATTAGCACCTTATAAATGAGAACAAATATTGTTTTGAAAACAACTAAAACAAAAACATAGAAAATGTATATTCATGCTGAATAACATGCAGAGAAGAATAATGGCATTTATGTATCTGTAAGTTTCTAAACACATTTTATGATTAAGCCTTCTTGGTGAATTCTAGTTAGTTCATAAAGATACTGAGAGTTTCTCGACATTCAAGTGTTTTGGTACTTAATGGAACCCAAATATTTGATGAATTCTGGTACGTAAAAGGTATGAAATGTTTTAAATGATGTCCTATAGTAGAACTGTAATTCATATATGCAACAACAATGGTAATGACAGCTACAAATTAATTGAGGGCCTATAATATGCATGACACTGTTCTTGGCACTTAACATGAAATAGTTTATTTAGTCTTTTTAACAACCCTATGAGATGGATACTATTTTTATTCTATAAGGTAAGGAAGCTTTGGCACACAGAAACTAGGGAATTGGCCAAGGTAACATGGATGTGACAGAGGTAGGATGTGAAATAGAGTGAAATTACCCAAGCAGGCTTTTCCCAATCCTCCCCAAATAGTGTTCTGTAAACTACACATATGTCTTCCTCGGATGCCCTGCCTGTTTAAGTTGATGGAAAGAAATCAAACAATCTACAATAAGACGTGATAAGCTGGTAGCCTTTACTACTCATGTGTTCTCTTTGTTCATTGCAGCTCTAGCCTAGAAAGCTGCAGCAGGGGCATCTATCATTATTACTGCAAAGACACTGATGCCTGGGGCAGAAACAATTGCTTCATGAAGTAAGAATCCTCCTTGCTTATTCATTACACATATTTATACATTAGTCTCAGACTATTTCAAACAGAGACATTCTCCTACTTTCTGGCCTTTCTTGTAGCTTCCCAGGGTTCTTTCCTAAATTGAAGGAAGGCCTCCAAGCATTAGCTTTGGAATTGCCATGGCTAATTATCTAGGAGATTTTTGTGTTCAAGCAAACACCGGGACTGACATCCTAAAACAGAACATCATAACCTTTGTTGGCTGATTCCCCTGGAGATGATTAATGGAGACATGACTAAATATACTCACTGACTATAAAAACAAATTATGAAAAAAGAAAATCCACTGGGCAGGAATACCAGCAAACCCTCCAGGGCAACCTGCTTTATGACTGGCTAGGAAAGGCATTGATGTCTTCCCTCAAATACTCACAGATGATTTAGAGAAATCACCTCATGGTAGCTTTATCATGTTGGAAATGAAGTTTTATAAAGTACTCACAGAAGATTCTTAGTTTTGTCTGTGTACTTTTAGTATGTGATCTGATGACTTGATTAATCCTTTTTGAGATGAAGACAAACACATGACAGAGCACATGAATATAACTATCATACCTAGTGAAATATATTAACTGCATATCAGGTGGGTGATAAGGGACACAGGCTTAGTTGCTACTTTCTAAGGGGCCCCCATATGTATTGACAATAGGTTATGTTGTTGCTATTAAGTTTTTTAGCTGGAGCAATTCTCAAAATAGAAAACAGAGATAGGAACCATATGGATACATTTATCTGAATGCAACCATTGGATTTTAGTGTAGCAGACTGGCATATTTATTTTCATCAGCATTGAGAAATTAATGAAATAAAATGAAGCTTTAGCCTTATAGCCAAAAGAAATACACTTCAAAAAGGGAACACATTGCTGAACATACTTTTTATGACATTACACTAAATTAAGTGTAGAAAATTTAATTTGGGACATGTTACTATGGTGATACAAGATTTAAGCTTAATTCTGTAAAGTTGAGATAACGGTGGTGAAGAATAAATGAGAGAATATAAGTAAAATCTTTAGGAGATGTAAACAACTTTATACATGCTGAATAAGTGTTACCCATTATGTTTCTAGATTAATATGACTCTTACAGAAAAGTGCCATCATTAATAAACTTTGCTGAAATAATTGAGTATCAGTATGTACAAGAATTAATTAGATCACCATTCCACATTACTAAAGACAAACAGAAAAGAAGATTTAGAGAAAATCTAGAAACAATTGGAATAACATGTTCATCCCCATTGGGAAGGTTAGATAAACTGCATAAAGAAGAAACGAAAAGTATAATAAAAGGCAAGGTGACTAGATTTCAATATATATAACTTTTCTTATATTGTTATGTCTGATTAGCTTATAGAAGGTAAGTTTACCCAATTGTAATAGCATAAATAAAACAATATCGCACATATTAAATGACAAAATTAGGGCAAAAATATAGCTTGACAGCCGCTTTGTGTACTCAATCTAACAAGACAGAATTTAAATGAATGGGCTATCGAATGGAGTTTTAGGGAAACTTATTTTGAATGAACTCACTTTAGGTGAAATGGCTAGCAGGAATAAATATACCATCTTACATTTGAACTTGATGTTTGCTGCCATTAATATTAGGATGGGTCAATCTGGAATGAGTTGGACAACAGCTAGAATGAGTTGGATAACACATACCAAAATAGCTTAAAAGAGAAAAATTATCCCACCTATCAATAAGTCCCAGAGTAGGATGGCTTTCAATCTGATTAATTCTGTGGTTGAAAATCATCAAGAACCAATGTTCCCATGTCACATGCATAAAATGGAGCACTACCCAGCAATAAAAAGAAATAAGCCACTGTCTTATGTAATAACATAGATGAACCTCAAACCCATTATGCTCAGTGATAAAAGCCAGAGTCAAAGGCTATATACTACATAGTTCTATTTATATGGCATTCTGGGAAAGGCAAAACTATGACAGAGAAGACACCAGTGGTTACCAAGGGCCAGAAGTGGAGGAAGGTGATTGACTGCAAAGATGCAGGAGAACTCTCTAGCGTCATGAAACTATTCTGTACCTTGACTGTCGGATCGTTACATGACCATATTGATTTGTCAAAATTCATAGGTTTTTTTTTTAACCTCTATTTCACTGGATTTAAATTTACCTTGAAATTTTTAAAATAAACAAAAGAGACCTACTTTCTCATCTTCTGTGCCTCTGCCTGACCTTTCTGTGCATGGCTAATTCACCTCATGCTTGCAAGGAAGTTGCTGTATTCCCAGGCATTACAGGAAGATCAGATAATGTTCGGCAGAAGGGAAGCTGTCCCTTTAGGTGTTCTCTTTTTCCTTGTAGGAAATTATTTTTCAGAGACCGGTCTCCTTACCCCCTCACAATAGACTCTCCTACACATCTCATGGACTACAACTGAGTCACATGTCCTTCCATTTCTTAATCAATTCTGGCAAGGAAAACTAATTAATCCCAATGAACACGGATTTAGAATTTAACCTGAAGTTTGAGATAAAGACACCTTTTCTAAGGCTACACACCTGAGCACATTAGAAATTCACATCGTAAGGATAAGCTATAGTTGTGGTGAACATACCTAGTTGTGATGAACATCAGACAGTGTTGGCTAGCAACCATGTGATGGTTAGAAACCTTGTGATTTTATTTAATGATAAACTTTGATATGGGCCAACAGGAATGAAATAAAACAAAATACAAAGCAGTCAAACTAATGCTTGGCCTTCCTTTCATACTTACTTTCATACGTTTTTCTATATTTGGAAATGGAATACCCCTCAAGGTAATACTCTTGAGAATGTTGCTTGATGAGAGATTGATTTGGAAACTACATCATTTAAGGAATTACTGCAAGAAATAGAAGTGGTATGTGCATTCGCATGTGGAAGACCCATTAGATCAAATTTGTATGTTGTCAAAGACTAAAGAAAGAACCATAGGCAGAAAGCGCAGTGCGATATGGGGGAGAAATTTCAAATATGATTAGAGTTATCCAAAGACTTGATGGTGGATTGCCCCTGAGAATATTCAAAGCTGACCTAGACAATGCTTATGGGAATGTAGTAGAAGAGGATTCTAAAATCAGATGGATCCTTGGACTGGACATTCTAAGACTCTTTGCAATATTGGTATGATGCTAAAACTTTTCCTAAGTACACAAGGAAATACAGATGTGTCTGTTATTTTGTGCATAGAAGATATTATCTCTCTTTACATATATACAAGCTTTATATATAAACAAACCATATATATATATATATATATATACATATACATATATGGCTTATGACTAAAAATATTTTACTAATTGAAAGACTAGAAGGGAATATATAATAAAATAAAGATGTGTTATATAAAGCAGTAAGATTATGGATGAATTAACAACAAGATCTAAGGGAAATCTAGATGAGAAGTGGAAAATTTTCAGATTACAATACTGGGGAGTCTCTGATGTGAGTGAGCCACTCACTATGAAACTCCAACAAAACCCCTTCTTTGGAATGTGCCTCCTTAAGAGAGACTCAAAGCCAACACCGGCTCTCAGAGCCTATCCTGGTTCTGACCATTCTCTAATCCAAAAGTGTCAAAGTCCTCTTTGTTTATGGTTTCTGGGCATGCGATTTTCAAAAATATATAATTGAAGACACCGAACAATGACATAGAGATTTTTATGAATTTTTATAGGCTGTAGGAAAATATCTGATTGTCAGCTTATCTATAAAATGGAGAAAAATGCTTGAGAATTCCTCTATGATTATGCATAGTGCTGATTTTTTGTTGAGTATCATTATTGTTATTATTATTATTATTATTATTAAAATTGTATTACCTAAGGCACTTTATTTTTGTTTATCAGTTAATATAACCAGAAAAGCCAAGACTAAAAATAGTATCATTGATGAGTCACAGGAAGAGCTTTATATTATTGTTACTATTTTTGCAAATCATGGAAAAAATGATGCCAACTTGAAATCATTCAAATGGACCAGATAAATTAAAGCAACTACTTAGCCATCAACCCTTAATTGGAAACATAGCATAACTTAAAGTCTACATTATAAAGTATTACTTAATGGCACAGGTGTGCCTGGGTTATTTTTAGCTGCCTCCAAAACACAAAGTTAAATAGCAAAGAAATTGCATGTAAAGCTCTGTTTTCATGGTCTGGTTATATCCATTAACCTTTCCCTCATGTTAAGTGAATTTAGTCTGAAGCTACTTAAAAGCTCCCATTACTTTGACTTTAGAAATGCATCCCGAACCAAGAGGCTAGCTGCACAGGTGCATTGTGCTGCAAGACACTGAAGAAAACAGAAAGACTTTAATTAGGAGAAAGACTATAAGAACCCAAATGCAAGAAAACAAAAGGGCAATAATAGAAAAACAAAAAAACAAGGACCATAAACTTGTTTGTTAATTTCAGACGTGCATCGAATACAGTAGTCTCCCTTATCTGTGGGGGATACGTTCCAAGACCCCCAGAAGATGCCAAAACTATAGTACGAAACCATATACATACTATGTTACTTTCCTACACATGCATGCCTACGATAAAGTTTAATTTATAAATAATCACATTAAGATATTAATAACAATAATGTATAAAATAGAACAACTATAATGATATACTTAATAAAAACTCTGTGTGGTCTCTCTCTCAAAATATTGTCTTGTACTGTAGTCACCCTCCTTCTTCTTGCGATGATGTGAGCCATAAAGTGCCTATGTGGTGAGATGGAGGCGAATGGTTTAGGTATTGTGACTTAGCATTAAGCTGCTTCTGACCATTTATCAGGAAGAGGAGCGTCTGCTTCCAGACCACAGTTGACTGGTGGTAACCGAAACCCTGAAAATCGAAATGGAAGACAAAGTGGGGACTACTGTACCCACCTGTTACAAAGCTCTATTTTAGGCACTTAATGATGACATGATGTATAAAACCATTTTATTTTATGCCCCAGTGAGTTCAATATTGTTATAGAGAGGAAAAGTGATCCTTAGGATATGCATTTCCTCCAACATGGATGCCAGGTTACATTATTTTCCATGGGTTGTGGAGTTCTTACACTGTTTTCATAAGAAACCATTTTCAGAAACAATTTACATCTCTTCCTGGTATCTAGACAAGAACAGGCAGAGACTTTCCAGTTACCAGCTCTCCCTACCTGGTTAAGGGTTTCTCTACTTTGCTGGTCAGGTCAAAAACTTGAATTATTTTGTTTTTGAAAGTAGTAAAGTGGTTATTCATTCAGTTACTAACACTTAGATTGAATGCTTTTGTAACACTCGGTATTGCAAGCATATATGACAGTCTAGCAAGCACTGGAAAGATAAAAGCTGGCCAATTTCAATAGCTCCATACACTTAGCCAATCTAATTTCTCATAGCTTCAACATGACAGTCTTCTACGTCTACTCCACTTACGGGAATGTTTTATACCACTGTTCTTTTTCTCTGTTCTGCTTCCTCAACCTGAAATTTTCTCCCCTTTATTCAGATCCTTCTTAATCTTCAAAGCTCAACAAAATCCTTGCCTCCTAGAGCAAATGTCTCTAGTATTTCCCTCTCTCTCTCTCTCTCTCTCTCTCTCTCTCCCTCTCTGTTGCTTGTTATGCTTATCCGAGAGGAGTGGTATTCAGTGCTGCTGTTTTGTTTCCATCCGTTCAATGGTTATCAACCCTGTCTGTACATTCGAATCATTAGAAGTGCTTAAAAAAGTGATGCTTCGGTCTCACCCCAGAATAACTGAATCAGAACCTCTGAGGAGTAAGCCTGAGCATTGGTAGTTTAAAAATCTTCCCAGGTGATTGTGATGCATAGTGAAAATTGAGAAACCACTTGGTTTAGGACAGGTTTAACCCAAAGTTACTCATAAAGGGCTATTATTTAAGACCTTTTCCCATCTCTTTTGATTATTTTTCTGCCATACAGAAAAATACGGAGCATTTACCACACATTTTGGATTCATAAATTCAAATGTCAATGGTCCTTCTGGTTCTGAGTGGTGGATTGGTTCCACCTCGCCCACCAGCTCCAGTCAATTAATAGTTATTTCTAGCATATCACTTTGACGATTGAGGACCTGGCTATGGCAAGAAAAGGTGCAACCATCCAAGCCTCCTGGCCACATGGTGGAGGAATACGGAGGACTCACCATGCATGCTAAGTATTATTTTTTTATCCTGATGTAGAAGATATTCCACATTACTCATTGAATAAACTGAGGTCTATAGGGATTAAGCTTGCCTGAAGGAATTGCTTCGTGTTGGTAAAAAAAAAAAAAAAATGGGGAAAGTTTTTAATCCAGTTCTCCTACAACCTCCCGAAGAGTGAATTTCTAGAGTTCACCTGTCTTGATTATTAACTCCCTTGTGCTCTAGCCCTTCCCACGTAGCCTTATGTGGGACACCATTCTTGGTGTCTCAAGTCTTAGTTCTTTCGGCTTCACACAAATCTTGTTTTCTCCACATTATCCACGGTGAAGAGAATATATACCAACAAAACTCAGTGGGCTTGATTGATGAACAGTCCCACTCTTTTGTGTTTATAGCTTTCATGGATGCTATTGCCCTAGAAAAAGGCCAAATTCAAAATGTCTCAGAGTGAAATGAAGGATGTACTTGGGAAAATCTAAATCCATGAAGGCTGCCACATAAGAGTTAATTTTCACATAGTCAATTTGGGGTTTGGAATGTGTTGTGAAGGGTGCCAAATAGCCTACAAGAATACTAGCTCCATCTACCATTGTGCAATCTCTCCCTCTCTCCCTCTCTCTCCTCTCTCTCTCTCTGTCCCTCTCTCTCTCTTTCTCCCTCCCTTCTGTCTCCCTCCTTCTCCCATCTGCGCAGCACACACAGGCTTGCAAAGACACATCACAAACCCTTAGAATTTCTATTTCCATTGTGCAGAGTCACAATAACCAGGAAAAGTAAAACACAACAGAAAAAAAAGCCTATACGATCTGTCCAATTAATATGAATACCGAAACATTTTTTTTTCTTAATCAGGGTCTGGTTGAATGTGGCTTAGATTACATCAGTGGTTCCCCTCCACCCAAACCACCTCCTTCATTTTCAGTTTCTTTAATTTCAACTGTCTTTGATGGTACTGAATGGAAAAGTCCCCTTGTTGCCAGTGGTTAAGAGTCACTATTAAGATTACCAAGATTGGCTGGGCTTCTGCTTCTAAGAGATGCACTTTGGGGATGGTAAGGTTTTCAATTTAGTTTTCAAGTTTTGTTGTCTTAAGAAAAGATTCAAAATTTTCCCTGAAATAAATAAGTCAATTGCTATTCTCCCTTTCTATAAAGTATTGACAACAGAAATGCCAGATCATAAATGAAGTATTTTACAAAAGCATATTTGTGTTTTTAAGAATAAAATGAAGATTTAAAACTCAAAGAACATTTCGTATCTAATTTTCTGTTCTGTGAGATCTTGTGTGTTGTCTTTGATATAATTTTGTCAGATAACACCTTTCCGTATATGAAAACGACTGTCCTGTGAATTGCAAATGATGTCTAAAGATTTTTTTTTTAACAAAAGTGTCTGGATTGATAGTGTCTGGAATTCCTCCAAGTTGTAAATATCTCTGTCTAATGGTTTTTAGCCAGCCCAATTTAATACCAAACATCTCAATTTTTTTTTTAAATGAAAGAAAAAAAAAACCCCTCTGTGAGTCTGAATAATGTTTGAATGGGTGAAAGTAAATCACACAGGGACAATTCTGCATTTTTACTAAAGGGGGAATCTTCTGTTCCCATAACCTCAACCACTCTAATTCCACCAGCCAATTACAGGATGTGAGCTAGTAGTGCTCTAGAGGGGAAATGCCATTCCGTTGACCTCAGAACTAGAGGGAATAGGTAATGGGGCTGAATAAACAGCATAAAATAATAAGCATGCACAGAAAGTAGGGAGAAATGGAAATAGAATGTAATTATAACACCTTTGATCTTCATGCTTTGAATCTACTGAGCTGTTTTTCGCTGTGGCTGTCTGTGTGCCCAGAATGGCTTAAACTCTCCACCATATACCCCTACTGGAATAAATGTTGTTTTCATCCAGCTAACTTCTCAAGTTAGTTAGGACTCATTTTGGTAGACTTCAGGGAACTTTTCGAGTGTATTTCTTCCGTACCCGCTATCAGTTTATAGTTTGAAGAACACTCATATACACACTTTCTTTATAACTGTTTCAAAAATTTTAGTAATTTACATGTACAAAGAATGAATATCATACTGTATGCAGCTAAGGACAATAACACCCTTTCTTTAGAGTGTATACCATTTCTTTTTTTGTCTTCCTCGAACTATAGTGAACATAAATGTTTTAAAATTATACCATTTATATCTGTCCAAGAAACCTACGACTCACTGCCTTAATGTGTGTGTGTGACTGTGTGTGTGTGAGTGTGTGTAGATGCTGCCTTAAGTGCAGAGAAAAGGCTTACCCATCTTCCTATCCCCCTTGTGGGAGTCAGTATAATACTTGTATTTAAAATTATAAACATTGGAACAGACTGGCTCTGCAACTTACTATGTAACATCTCTGAGTCTTAGTTTTCTCACTTATAATATGGAGATAGCACAACCTACTTCACAGAGTTGTTAAAATATTAAATAATATAATATCTATTATTATGTTATATAGACATAATGCTTGATTATTAGCAGTTATTCAAAACTTGGCCACCATTGCTAACCATAAGATATAAAAGAGAAAAAGTGAGACACGATATTTTAGGTTAGCTGATATGTCATTTAGGCTTCTAACAGGAAATCAATTATACACTCAAATTGGAATCCTTTGAGAAGGATTCATTTACCTGAGGGCTTATAACTAAGGTATAGGGGAGTATAGGAGAACTACAAGAGATTGTGCAGAGACCTGGAGTCTTATAGGGAACAACAGGTTCCTGGAGCCAGTACAGGGTTGAGACCTCTGTATTCCATTTTCCCTTACTTATTCCCATTGCTCCATATAAAGCATTGTTCCCTGTTTAACACTTTTAACCCACATAATTCCCTATCCATTCTTTCCATGCCTTCCAGTTAGCTCTTATAATACATAATCTTTATTTTGATTATGGCTTCTTCAATTCTTCCCATACGTCAGACACCTTCTCTCTTCATTGAATATGTAACGAGTGACTTTGATTTGTTGACTAGGACTTTTCCTGCAGTGCTCAGCCACCACCCCTTATCACTCCTTATTATCATCAGCAGTGGCACCATTTCTGAAATCACACTTTCTAACTTTCCACCCTTTGGACATAACCTCCTGTGCTTTCCAGCTTTCTTGCTTAAGCTGATAGGGCTTTAGTAGGTAATGGTTACTTCCCTGATTATAGAATTAGTGTATCAGGCCTGTCTTCTGAATGCAGATGGATAATCAATGAATATAAATATATAAAACACATTTAAAAGTGACTCAAAAAGTATTTCTTTTGGAGATTTAGAAAATACAAATGATCAAAGATAAATAGGAATGAATCGTGCTTTCACGGAGTCATCTTATCGACCTAGGAACTTCCCTGAATTTCAGTCCCGCATTTGCCAGGGCTTGATCATAAGATTTTTTGGTTTGTTTTATTTATTTATTTATTTATTTATTTATTTATTTATTTTTTGGTTTTGTTTTTAATGTTTACAGGAGTCAGGATTAGTTCTTGGTTTGCCACCAAAAAAAATCCACCTCCCAATAAACAAACAAAAACAAAACAAAAAGAAAAAAAAACCACAATAGATTTCTATCAACCCTGAAACTCTTACTCCACAAATTTCAAATCTCAAGTCTGTTCACTACCATACTCCTTTCATCCATTAATCTTCTCCTCTCTCACCAGCTCTTCTTTTCCAACCTACGTTCCACAGTCCATTTTATAACCACTGTTATATGTTACATAATAACAGTAAACGTCTTCATTGCCTTTGCCAGCTCTCCAGCAAAATCCCGTTTACTTTTTCCAGGTTTATATCCATGACGCTGTGACTTGTTGGAGAAATTTCACCTCACTGGGCAGGTTCTGCCACTAGAATGTGCCTCAAACACTGTTTCTACTGAGAACAAAAACTAAACCCTATAGCTTCTCACCAGACTGCTGCCACCTCTCATAGTATCTTAGGTCCAGCTTTTGATCCATTCCAATTCCCTCTTCACAAAACAGTCAAAGTTTTGTAGAACGTAACATCAATTATGCTGATGCCTTCTGCAGGATTCTTCAATGGCAATCTTTTATAAGGAAAAAAATATCAAACTCCTGAAAAGTGCTGCCTGACATGGTTTCTGTTTAATATTCCAACACCCTTTCTCTCTTCCTTGCTACACAGTGGGTACAGTACCCTTCTTTCAATTTGGTAAAAGGCAAATATTTCTACTTCAGGGCCTTTGCACATGCTGTCCCCCCTTCCTGCAGCACTCTTTTCTTAAAAATTTTTTAATGTTTATTTATTTTGATGGCGGGGGGAGGGGCGGAGAGAGAGGGAGACACAGAATCCAAAGCAGGCTCCAGGATCTGAGCTGTCAGCACAGAGGACGACGCAGGGCTCAAACTCACAAACCATGAGATCATTACCTGAGCCGAAGTCAGATACTCAATTGACTGAACCACCCAGGTGCCTCTCATGGAACCCTGTTTTTCTTCCTTTGTGAATGCCTGAGTCCTTCTCTTTCTTAGGTACTGATTTCAATGTAATCTTCTGCAACCGCTTAACCTAAAGTAGTTCATCACCTTCACTTCTTTCTCCCCCACGCTCTCTTCTCTTCCTTTATGGTTTATCATCTCTCCTACCTTCTGTGTAAGGTCCAGACCAAGTTTGTTCTGTCTTCATATGCCCCATGCCTAGTACATAGTTCTTGATACATAGTAGATGATCAATAAATAATGAGCGAATAAAATTTTAGATATGAGATAGTGGGCAATAGGGAGTCATGTGTAGCTTCTGAACTAGGAAATCATATGCTGTATCACTAATTTAGACAGGCTACTTTAGTGACAAGAAAAAATAAGTGAAGTGAGAGAAGTGAAATGATGTCTTTTAGTTAAATAAACCCAGGATTTTCAAGGTTACCTTTGTACAGAGTTTGAGTGATCTGAGCCTTGCTCTCTTCAGTCACATTTTCTCTCCTAAACCTCTGCCTCCCTTTGATTACTCCTCTCATTCCTTGCTTACGTTTGTAGTGGCTATCTCCTCTAAAGGCTCTAAATGAACCAAATACAGATAGTAGCTCTCTTTAGCAAAGCTGCGATAAGCTGAAAATACACAATATATTGCTAAACACAAGGGAGAACAGATGCCCCAAAGAATAAACACAAAGGATATATAAAGTGTAAGGAGTCCAACTTGTACAATACAAATATACAATCTTGCTCACTTTAGTCTCCTGCTGAGGGCACAACCTCTGGCTCGCCCTACCTCTTGCTAGAGCTGCCTCTACTCCAGCTCTTAAGGGCCAACATGGCTGGCCATCTTTGTCTGAAACTCGCATTTCCTGGATGTCCGTATTCTCAGGTATGAATGCCCCTATGCTGGGCTTCCATATTTTAGAGGTGCCTCTTCTGACCTTCCTGCAGGTACCTCTTTATATGGGGTGAGAAAACTGATAGACCAAGAAAGCCTGCTCATCCAGAGGCCATAGCCTCTTGTGAGTGTTTTTGAACCATACTCTAGGAACAGGTCACTGGACCCGCTTCCAGAAGTCTTGTAGCCTCCTCACCAGGTCCACCTTCTGAGGGCAGATCATACTCTAGAGTGGAAGAAACTTGATGCTGAGGGTAACCACAAGGCAGCTGTTTACAGGGATGTGGATATGCAGGCTGGGATGTCCACATGTATGTGTATAAGAATCTCTAGGACAAACTGGGATGGAATGAGAAGGTAGGGAAATATTTAATAAGAGTAGTTGAATTATCTTTATTAATATCAGGTATAAAATACATATTTTAGATTAAAAAGATACAACCATTAAATGTTAGAAATTACGGGAAAATAGTTTAAACTCAAATATACAAAATTTGGAAGGAAGCTTTTTTAAGTCATATACCCATACTCTAAATTCAGTGAGGTTCCGTCCCACTTTGTGCAGAGCTCCACATACATAATAAGGAAGTGACCTATGTTTTAGCTAGATGATTAAGGAGAGTAGAAACCCACATACAGATGTTTGGATATTTTCCAACAAAAATAAGCTATTTTCTTTTCTTCTCAGTACTGAAAAAAAAGATGAGCAAATATATTAAAAAGCAAAGATAAACAGGCCTTGCTGAATCGTCCAAGACTGATTCCATTTAGGTCAAGGTCATATATCAGTGTGGTTTTAATTATATTGTTTTCTAGTGAGCATTATGGGTGTGTACCATTCCAATTTCAATTATTTCACATAATTTTTCAACAGTCTGTATGACAGTAAGCCACGCTCTTCAGATTTAAACCAATCAGAACTCCACCTAATTTCAGTGGGAATATTTTATGAGGATAAGCTGAATATTTGTACCTAATTTCTTGGAAGTCAGCAACAATGTGTGGATTAAAACACAGCTTTTGTATGTAGAGGAAATGTCCTTTGTTTCATCACACAATTGCTAAAAGAACTACTGTTAGTCAAATGGTATATAGGAATTTACCTATTTAAATCATCAGAGATGTTTTCATGATTCCAACAACTCCAATAACAATTAAAAACCTCTGGTTAAAATAAACAGTGCATAAAATAGTCATCAAAATAATGTAGTGAAGCCAAGAAAAACACCCTTCGCCATTCTGAAGATTTACTATCATTGTGCATTATCAAGAGTGTTACTTTTGTGAAAAGTCTCATTAGGTTTTTTTTTTTTTAATTGAAGTGTGCTTGACATATGATGTTATATTAGTTTCAGGTGTATACCGTAGCGATTCGACAATTTTATACATTACTCAGTGCTCACCATCTGTCACCATACAGTGTTATTACAATATCATTAACTATATTCCTTATGCTGTATTTTTCATCTCCGTGACTTATTTATTTTATAACTGGAAGTTTGTTCCTTTTAATCCCCTTCATATATTTCACTCACTTCCAACTCCATCCCCTTCCCCTCTGGCGATCACCATCTTGCTCGCTATTTATGAGTCTGTTTCTGTGGTTTTATTTGTTTATTTGTGTTGTTGTTTAGAATACACATATAAGTGAAATCATATGATATTTGTCTTTCTCTGACTTATTTTACTTAGGCTGTTTCATATGCGTGATATTAAAATGACTAAAGTAGGGAGAGCGGCTAGTTTTGGAAAATGGGGCAGTTTATCTTCAAGCCCTTGACATGAACAACAGATTTTTTTTTTTTTTAATTTTTTTTTCAACGTTTATTTATTTTTGGGACAGAGAGAGACAGAGCATGAACGGGGGAGGGGCAGAGAGAGAGGGAGACACAGAATCGGAAACAGGCTCCAGGCTCTGAGCCATCAGCCCAAAGCCTGACGCGGGGCTCGAACTCGCAGACCGCGAGATCGTGACCTGGCTGAAGTCGGACGCTTAACCGACTGCGCCACCCAGGCGCCCCGAACAACAGATTTTTGAATAACTTTTGTTTTAAAAATTTACTTTGAAATAATAAGGCCATGTTGGTACATAAGTAAGGCACACCACTTGGATGGACCATACTATCTGTACTATCTAAGCTATCTTAATGCATACATAGTTCACCAAATCATTAAATTATGGGGCTATGCCTCAGTGGCTAATTGTTATCTCTCTATTATTTTCTGTATATCGGGTATGTGCATGTTTATTGCCCTCCTGACATAACAAAATCTCCCAAGAGTAGTCTAATCTGTTATGGTAATAAACTAAAATCTTCAAAATTTTGTATTCTCATTTTCATACTAGGTATTCACATTCATATAAGTGGTAATCAAACAAAACATCTTTTCCAGCATTATAAAAATTACATAGATTACAGGGTAGTGGATCTCAATTTTCCATTAGAAGAAAAAGCAACAAAAGATATTATTTGTAAAGTTCACATTTGAAGTTTTTACTTTCTAAAACAAAACAATATAGAAAATAGATTTTTACTATAATTCAACACACTCACCAAATTTAGTTTTCAGTGAAACATCATGCTATATTAAAACTCTAAGATAATGAAAATAAATGTGTCTTTATCAGGATTTTCCAGTCATATTGTTTAGACTCCCTTCTGTGTATTTATTTATTTTTGGTAACTGAAAGAACTCTGAAAGACAGCAGTTGAATTTTCAACATTTCTCTAATGTTTATGTAGTGTGATTAAAATAATGAGAGTGATTTATTGTTCTTGGATAGGATCCTGATTTTGAAAGACATTAAGTTGACCCAGTTGTGACTAACATTGTATTTTGAGAAATAAGAATTTTCAGAAATTACAATACTCTTAAAAAAAAGAAAAAGAAAATTTGCATCAAATAATACATTAAATCATTTAATTATCTGAATTTTATTACAAAATACATTGTTTATAATAATAATGCTACTACTGGTAAAAACTATTTTAGGGAATAAAAATAAATTGAGATAAAACCATAGAGAGGCTAAAATACTGGAAAATTCCTTTGTAATTTAAAGACTCTAATGTATTCGCAGTCATTTGCTCTACAAAATACTTACAGAAATAGAACATCGAATCCTGGTTCTAACTTAGAAATGTCATTGGGGCAAGGCAGAATGCACTATATATTTTGTTGTTATTGAAAAAGGAAACACATTTATCTATGATTATTTTACTGGGTGTTTATGAGGACTAATGTATATGGACTTCCAAATATCCAGTTGTTTGGAATCCTATAAATAATCTATCCTGCTGACTCACTTAAATACTCAGATATCACCTGGATATTTCATTGTAAACATGAGCTTATCATGAAATTATTCAGGTTGATTTGTGCTTCTACTCTACATGTATACCCCAAGAAAAAGCAGATATTGGTCTCCTTTGCTGGCTGGTTTATTTATATTGAATTTCTTTATTGATTGTGTTTTCACTTCATTTAAGCTTAGAGTATGTATCGAGTGTGTGCACATAGTTGTTAGTGACACTTTGTTAATAGTTAGCAAGATGAAGTTGCCAGTTCCATAACAAGAATATTTTATTAATTGTCCATGCTGGCACTGGGATGGTAAAACCAACAAGATAAATGGCCCATTGCCATGGCTTTCAAAAGAAATTATAGTACTATTCTTCCCTCTCAAATATGGGCCCAATTCCCATTCTTAAATTGATCTGAAAGAGGCTGACATTATAGTTTTTCTTAATTTTCTTGTTTTGGGGTTGCTTAATGGGTATCTCCCATTATTCCTCTACTCACACCCCATTATTCCCAGTTGTTATTGCCTGTAATTTATGCAAATTCTTAATTTCCTTGCCTTGTTTTCAGATCCTTAAGGTGAAATTTTATGCTTAAATCATTCCCAGCTTCTTACTTATTATTATATTCTAGAGATATCAGTAGTTATATATAGAGAGAGAGACAGAGAGAGAGAGAGAGAAAGAGAAAGGAAAAGGAAAAGGAAAAGGAAAAGGAGAGGGAAAGAAGTAAAAAACTTAGGTCTTTTAGTCAAAGATTTAATTTTTGTCAGAAGGGATTCAGCAATCACTAGGTAAAAAAGATGTTGCTGAAAACATATTGAACTTTAAAGTTACCTTGAAAACATTTTTAGCCAAAAGAACGGAGACCAACATTATAATGATCATACATTGAGTAAGAAACTGTCATGAATATATTTTTTTCCAAGTCTTTTGTATTAGAACATAAATTCCACTGTATTTGTCAGAAACTTTCAAGGGGAGCTTTAGGGGCTGTTGTCATTTTGATTAGACAACTTAAAACTAATAACTAATTTATGTCTTAGATAGAAACTCTGTTAGATAAAAATCAGTTCTAACTGATTCCAAACAAGATTATTGTATCAAGGTATGATAACATGGCCATAAAAAATAGCATGCAATCAAATCTATACCAAGTCCAAACTGAAATACAAATAACCAAAATACTTTACCTAAATGGAAAATTCACCATACAAATAACATTGCTTATTGACTACACAGTTTAGTAAAAGAGCTTACTTAAGATATAGCACTTTGTTAAGCACCCAAACTAAATAGACGTAATAATTTAAATGTCCATATAGTGCCCATTTGAGACATAATTGTAACCTCTTATTAATGTGATTATTTTCTAACAGAGGGGACAGAAATCTTGATTTTTCTGATCAAATATAAACTGCAAAAATATCTCTTCCATGTCCTGGTGAGATATAGTGATATATACATATATATAGTATATATGAAAATCTAAGTAACATGATATCCTCATTTTTTAAAGTAAGATGACTTAATTTTACTAATGAATAATTTGTATCTGATGGCGTTGACACAGAATATTTTAAAAATAGGAACTTGGGGCGCCTGGGTGGCGCAGTCGGTTAAGCGTCCGACTTCAGCCAGGTCACGATCTCGCGGTCTGTGAGTTCGAGCCCCGCGTCGGGCTCTGGGCTGATGGCTCAGAGCCTGAAGCCTGTTTCCGATTCTGTGTCTCTCTCTCTCTCTCTGCCCCTCCCCCGTTCATGCTCTGTCTCTCTATGTCCCAAAAATAAAAAATAGGAACTAACTTATGCACTAACCATGCAACTAACCATGCAAACACATGTTCTTTAATCACTCAGGAAATAATTTTATTTTTGTGCAAAAAGAATTCATGGTGGATAAGATGCATTTTTCTCATAACCAAGCATTCTAAGAAATGACCAGAATACTATTTTATATTCTTTTAACATCCAATGAGGAGTCCATGATCCAGGGGAGCAGAACTATGAGTAATCAATTTAGTTACAATTTTGATACTAATGTGTCAGCTGCCAATATGTATGTGAGATAGGTTTGATGAGCGAAGCTAGGTCATATGTGGCCAAAGGACAGGGTCTTCAAAGAGAAGAAAGGCTGACAAAAAGTAGCAGTTACCACACCTCATTATTATAAACTGACAGGTGTCCTTTCCCAAGAAGCTTAAAACTAAGGATATAGCTCCTCTATAGTAATAGTATATCCCAGGTCTCTTATATCTCTAAGGTCCTATTGTAAGTATGTTTCAGTACAATAAATCTTTTTGGAATCTCCTTGGAGATAGGTAGCCTCTCAATTACAAATAATAATAATAATAATAATAATAATAATAATAATAATAATAAATTTAATTTAATTGGGTTTCCAGTAGATCAAAGCATTATCTATTTTAGAAATGTTAAAGGAAGCATAACAGGCTTATATTAGCAAATTAGGATGGTTATACACGCCAAGAATATGTCCTAAAAATATTAGGGACTCTACAGTCCATTGCCATTACCCACTGGGTGACTTAAACACTAGTCAAACTAGATTCAGCTATGATTTTAATTGCTAATGCCATAACAGAATAACTCCTTGATGTGATTTTATCTTCTTGCTCCTAGAAATGCTTGAGCAAATTTGAAGTCTATATGTGACAGCACATAGCCTAATATTATGAGATGCTGCTAAATCTTAATTAGTTTTCAGAGAGTGCAATGAGAAATAATGTATAACATTTCTCAGTCAATACATACATTTTTAACATTCTAATTACTATCAAGTTCGGATTGTCATGTACTTACTGGTGTTTGTCAGTGGATTAGAAAGGTGTTAATTATAAATAGTGAAGAATGGTTGTGTGTTAAGATTATTTTAGAGCCCTACAAGGATGTGCTTAAAAGTATTAACTAAACTCTGGTTTCTACAAAAAATGTTTGGAATAGGGGAATGGAACTTCCCCTATAGACCTTGGAGGGAGTGTGGTCTTGCCAACTCCTTGATTTCAGACATCTGGTCTCCAGAACTGTGAAGAATAAATTTCTGTTGTTTCAAGCCACCTAGTTTGTGGTAATTTGCTATGGCAGGCCTAGGAAACTAATACAGGTGGGAACATACACTGCTAAACCACAGTGGCCAGAGGGAATTTTTCTTACGGGGCCCACTGAGTGTTTATATTTGGAGAGAACTGAGGATTTCAACTGTGCGTCTTTACCTGGGATTTAGGGAATCCCAGGATTTAGGGGATTGCCTGGGATTTTGAGAAAGTGAGTAATGAGTTAGACCTTTTGCAACCGAATGGAATCTAATTATAGATTATAGAACTTCTCTCATAAACAGAAATGCACAGGAAAAGCTTCTATCCTGTAAACCTTCCTCGCACTTTGGAAGATTGTTTAATCTTTGGTAAGACAAAGGACCTTATTTTCTGCTCTTATGAGGATTTTAAAGTGTGGAGGTCCTCCCAGTTGTGGGTTACTATAGTATTCTTGGTCTATCATCTTCGTACGTATTACGTTGAATTGCAGTATCTGTATGTTCCTTATTTTACCACCAACTCTGAGGTCTAGAACCTATTAATTTTTGCAATTAGCACAATGTCTGACAACAAGTAAGTGTTTCATAAATGTTTGATGACTAAATAAATTGATGAATGGATGATACTAAGATTGGAGCTTTTGTTTTTTTAAGATTTGATGGCACAGTCTAATAATTATTCTGCATCCCATAGAACATTCAAAGAAATTACATTTGGTTATAATTCTCTAATAGCTTCTTCTGACATATCTCTGGGCGGTAAGAACTTCCTTTATCCAACTCACTGAAACCTCTTCTCATGTAGCCATTTTAGTATCCAAACAACCATAAAAATTTCTGGCCAAAGTTGCTCGTGTGTGTGTGTGGATAGGCCAGGTCTGACTGTGCAGATTTTCCTGGTCCCATCCTTCACAAGGGCACCAGATGTGACCACAATGGCCACAGTGGTTGAATTCTACGTATCTATATACCCAAAGTTCACTGTCAACACAGCAGTTTAGACAGAAGAAAAAAGAAAAGAGGAGAAGAGAGTGGAAGTTGTTTAGGAAACACATCTTTGGTTCTTCACCCAGTTTTCTAGGTTAATCCAGCCCCACGCTGAACACAGGTAACCAAGCCCCTTCTGAATGAATGAATCACAGTCACTAGAAAATAAGACTATTAAGCTTATTTTTAAAGCTTACTTGATAAAACTGACATAGAGATAATTCAAGGGGCACCTGGGTGGGTCAGTTGGTTAAGTATCTAATTCTTGATTTCAGCTCAGGTCATGATCTCATGGTTTGTGGGATTGAGTCCCACATCAGGCTCCGCTCTGACAGCATGGATTCTGCTTGGGATTCTCTTTCTCCCGCTCTATCTGCCCCTTCCTCTCTAAATAAATAAATGAATAAATACATAAATAAACTTAAAAAAATAAATAATTCAAGAGACTTACCCAAGGTCACACCAATACCTAGATGCAAAGCCAGGACCAAGACCTAGATACTCACCTGCTGAGTCTACTTTCTATTATACTTTTCTGTGTTACTTATTATATAGTTTTAATTTTCTGTGTTATTTATTATATAGCTTTGATTTTATAGAACTGATGTATTATTACAGTAAAAAGAAGCTCACATATTATACAAAGGTACAAATAAAAATGTGAAGCTTAGATGAAATCTCAAGATCTCCAAGTAAGCATTCTTAGTAAACACATTTTCCGATATTTCTTTCTGCATCTAAACATGTATATGCAATTTTACACAAATGTGATAACACTTTACTTGCTGTTGTGGAATCTGTTTTTTCTTCTCTCCACTGTACGTCATGTGGGTTCTTTCTGTATTATTAAGCATATGTCTACTTAATTATGTTTAATAGCTATATTTTATTTCATTTATATTTAGACTATATTTTCTCTATCCTTTTTTTGAGGAGTTGGGTTATTCCCAAATTTTAACTCATATAAACAACAAAATAATTATAAGTCCATCTCATATTTTCTGAATCAATTCAACTGACTGTACTACCTGTGTATGATGGTGGGAAGCTATTGGATTACTTTCTTTTCTCCTATATGTACGTGGCCTGTGTTCAGAATGCCTGTTCTTTGGTCTTGGGCCAGTGGGTGTGCCACTCAACGCCTCAGTTTCCTCATCTGTAAGCAGGCATAAGAACACTTGCTTCATAGGACTATCTTGAAGATTTTAAAAACCTAACATAAATTAATATGTAGTGTTGCTTAACATAGGCTACTAAACTAATGTTACCTAGAAGGGAGAATGGGGAAGTTTAATTTACATGACTATGGTCTCAACATGAAAAGACCAATTGAGAATCTGAGCAAAACTATTCCTTTATGATGAAATTAAATACACTAACCAGGATGTGGTAGTTACAAAATGGACAGAAGATGTATAAATTTGAACTAATTTACGACAAATTATGGATAAATAATTTATTTTTCTCTTCCATGATGGCAGCAACTATGTCTTTTTATTTACCATTATATCCCCAGGACCCAACACACTGCTTGGTTAAAAATAATAATAATACTAATAATAAGGTATTAAGAGTATCTAAGATTTATTGAATAGAAAGTTAAGAAGCTCCTGAAGGTTGATTGAAGAGTCATTGCAACATAAGCAATAGTAGGTCAAGGAAGTTAAGACCTTTGACCTCTTGTTCATCAAGTTACAAAGTGACAGCTGGGAGCCCCATTTAACGTGGTAGCTCAGAGAAGGTCTCTCTACCTGGTCATGCTGCCTTGTCCTCTACATTTCTCTGAATTTCCATCTAAGAAGATCACCATCTAACCCACTGGGTTGTGAACAATTATTGAGCTTTGAGGGCTCTCTAAATTAATGACTGGAAAAACTAGAAAGAGTCATAATTCTTCGAAAAGGAAAGAATAGTGTATTTGGTAATAATGACCAGACAAGGGACAATGGTATATCTACAAATCATATCTTTATCATTGCTAAAAATAAACAAACAACAGGGGTTAACTGCCCCAAGTCACTAACAAATGTAAGTATGGAAACTCCAAGGAAACAAAAATATAATAGAAGATGGAACCACAACACCCCTGGATATATATATAGACTCTCAGACTGAATTTAGGGGCTTTAAAATCTTCTCAAAACATTGTAATAACTTTGATCCTTATATTTCATTGCTGCACTGAACAAATGGGGTTTTCTGAGTGGAAAATAGCCTCCCAATGTTAAGATAAAATATTAAATTTAAATAGAAATTTATTGTTCTTGTGCTTTCAAATATTCTTTGGCAATTTCAGAGGTAGTTTTGGTTTAACCATTGTTTAAAAAAGAACGTCTTCATAGTCAGTCTTTTAACTGGCATATATTTGTGAACACAGGAAATGTAATATTACATTGTTTCCTGATTCTAATTTAATCTCAGATAATCTATGTAATATTCTGGCATAAATATGCCCAATAGTACTTATGAACCTTTTGGCAAAAGTACATTTTTCCTTTTCTTTTCTACTCACAACTTCTCCTTTGTGTTTCAGTCTTTTTTTTTTTTTTTTTTTTTTTGCTCAAATTCTTTTTATGGTTCTTTTTCTCTTATTTTACTTAGAAAAAAAGGCAAAACTGTATGATCCAGAACAGGTATTATCTATTATTTTTAAGAATAAATTTTCTTATCACTTGAAAATTACATGATTTTGTTAAAAGCACAATTGTGTAGTGTTTTGCCATTTAAAAATATTTTTTTAAGTTTATTTATTTATTTTGAGAGAGAGAGCACGCAAATGGGGGAAGAACAGAGAGAGAGGGAGAGAGAATCCAAAGCAGACTCTGTGTTGTCATCAAAGAGCCCAACACGAGGCTCCATCTCATGAATTGTGAGTTCATGACCTGAGCCAAAATCAAGAGTCAAATGTTTAACTGACTGAGCCACCCAGGCATCCTGCCATTTTAAAAGCTTTATTTCATTTATTTCATTTTATATTTGTTGAATTAGTGGTTTATACATATTGAAGAAAATTTGTTAATTAGAAATACACACATATAGAAAATAGCTTATTTAAATAATAAAGAATAATATACTGGGGCGCCTGGGTGGCTCAGTTGGTTAAATGACCGACTTTGGCTCAGGTCATGATCTCGCAGTTTGTGAGTTGGAGCCCTGCATCAGGCTCTGTGCTGACAGCTCAGAGCCTAGAGCCTACTTCAGATTCTGTGTCTCCTCCTTTCTCTACTCACTCTGCTCATGCTCTGTGTCTCTCTGTCTTTCAATAATAAATAAATGTTAAAGAAAAAAAAATTTAAAAAGAATAATATACAATCAACAAGTATATTAGGTTAAATCATGTCAAATTGCCAGCATTGCTATGAAACGATATGTATAAACCTTATGAAAAAAGACTTTTCCTATAATAACTACTAAATATTTGTGCAAAATATAAATGGGAAAACTTACAAATGAGTTGTTTGCTTAATGTGCCTTATGTGAAAATTATTTTCCATGATGTCTTAAATACTATTTTAATACCTCAGCTTCCCAAATGCTGAAAACACTTATTCAGAAAGATATATGCACCCTATGTTTATTGAAGTATTGTTTACAATTACCAAGCTATGGAAACAACCCAGGTGTTCATTAATAAGTAACTGGATAAATATGTGGTATATACATCCATTGGAATACTACCAAGCCATGAAAAAAGAATAAGTCTTACCATTTGTGACAACTTTAATGGACCTAGATGGTATTGTGCTTAGTGAAATAAGTCAGGCAGAGAAAGACAGATACTGTATGATTTCACTTAAGTGAGTAATCTAAAATAAAAACAACCCCCCCCCCAAACAAACAAAACAACAGAATAAACTGATGGTTGCCAGAGGGAGAGGGGTTGAGGATGGGCAAAACTGGTGAAGGGAACTAAGAGGAAGAAACTTCCAGTTATAAAATAAGCCCGGGAGATGAAACGTACAGCATAGAGGATATAGTCAACAATTGTAATAATGATGTATGGTGGCAGATAGTGACTATACTTATCATACTGAGCACTGAGTAATGTATAGAAATGTCAAATCACTATGTTATATACCTGAAACTAATATAACATTGTATGTAAACTATGCTTCAATAATAAATAAATACAATTGAATATAAATTATTAATAATGAAGACAATGAAATTGGCTATTTGGATTGAAAAAAATCATTTTATTTTAATAAGCCAATGTTTAATATACCATACGTTGTATCAATGACAGTTTAAGGATTCTCTTTCCTGATAATATTTTGATTTTAATGTTACAGAAGTTAATTTACTTGAATTAAGCATTTAATTTTAATAAAACAATGTTTAATACAGGGGCTAATTATGCTTATACTAATTTGTATAATATCATTAAAATGTAATCAAGGAAGAGAGTTCTTTACATTTTTATTGATACCCTCAATGTTTAGTCTATACCTACCAAACAAAAATGGAAGAAAAAAGAGTGGAATTGGCTAAGTGCCCAGAAGAAGAGGGAAGACTTGGACAGTCAGGTAAGTACTAACACATCCAAAGAACATTTTGAATAACTGAACATACACAACATTGCTTTGGTAGTTAGAGGATCTGGATTTTCAGGCCCCTTCTATTACCAACTCTTAAATGCCTTTGATAGTTCACTTTAACTTTAATGAGTATCAGTTTCTTCATCCATAAAGTGATGGGATCAGAGGAAAAAAGTAGATTATACATTCCATATGAGGGGGGAAAAGCTGTATAAAGACTAGCTTAACATTTATGATTATTGTCACCAAATAGTCACAATACTATTAAATCCAGAGTCTCGGGTGCTGTGCAAGAGATGACTCACTTCCAGGAGCCATGCTTATTCCCAGTTCTTTTTGTAAAAGACAATTCTGCTACTATTTGCATATATTTAAATAATTTTAATTGGTCAGGATGGACTAACCACTTAGGTATCTTCATCTAACATTTAAGCTTTTTAAAAATTGAAGTATAGTTGACACACAATACATTTTAACTTATTTTAAGATGGTGTTTTTCACTCAGGTGGCATTGGATCCAATGCATAACATAATTGTTAAAGAGTACACCCAACTGTTTTTAGGTTTACTTACTTATTTTGAGAGAGACAAAGACAGCATGAGTCAGGGAGGGTTAGAGACAGAGGGAGAGAGAGAATCCCAAGCAGGCTTCATGTTACCAGTGCAGAGCCTGACGTGGGACTGGAACCCATGACCGAAGCCAAAACCAAGAGTCAGATGCTCAACCCACTGAGGCATCCAGGTGCCCCAAAGCATGCCTAACTTTTGCACAATTCTACATTGAAGTGAAATGGTATCAGTAAGGAAAACAATTGCCTATAAAACTATTTGGCCAATCTACTTACCTATTACTATAAGGTAAATTAATAAAAACACTTGCTGAAATTAACCTCATGAAGACAAATTGCTTTCCCTCTCACTCATGTTGTTTCACTTTGTGGCAGGTTTTAAACCAAATCACAAACCGCCCCCCACCTCCACACCTACATACACACACACAAGTGGAAAGTGTTTGAAAAGGATCCAGTTGACATTCTAAATTCAGGGGAAAATGATTCATCAAATTTATTTATTTTGAAGCTTATTTAATTGATTAAGTGGCATGATAAATATACTCATTATCTCTTTATTGCATATTTTATTTTATAATTAAAACTTCACCTAGTTTTTAGAACTTTCTCATTAGTGGTCACATAATACTAACTATAGTGGTAGGTTTTTTGCAAAGATCCATAATAATTCTTCCTACCTCTGTATTCATACTCTCTGCCATGTAACTTGGCTTTCTTTCTATCAAGAGGTAGAGTCTATAACTACATGTAAAATAATGAAACTGGACCACCTTATCACACTATACACAATAATAAAACTGAAAATGGATTAAATACCTAAACATGAGAACTGAAACCATAAAACTCCTAAAAGAAAACACAGGCAGTAATCTCTTGGACATTGAGATATCAGCCTCAGCAACATTTCTCTTGATATGTTTCCTCAGGTAAAGGAAACAAAAACACCAATAAACTATTAAAACTACATGAAAATAAAAAGCTTTTACATAGTGAAGGAGATCATAATAAGCAAAATAAAAAGGCAACCTACTGAATTGGAGAGGATATTTACAAATGATATATCTGATAAAGGGTTAGTATCTACTATATATAAATAACTCATAAAACTCAATAAGAAAAACAAATAAAAACCCAAATTATTCTATTAAAAAAATGGGTAGAGGACATGAGTACATATTTTTCCAAAGAAGACATATGAAAAGATGCTCAATGTCATTTATCATAGGGAAATGCAAACCAAAACCACAATAAGAAATTACCTTATTATCTGTCAGAATAGCTAGTATCAAAAAGACAAGAAAAAACAAGTGTTTCAAGGATATGGAAAAAAGGAACCCCCATGCCCTATGATGGGCATGCAAATTGGTGAAATCACTGTGGTAAACAATATGGAGGTTCCTCAAAAAATTACAAACAGAATTACCATATTATACAGCAATTCCACAATCAGGTATTTACCCAAAGAAAATGAAAACATTAATTCAAAAAAGATACATGCACCTCTATATTTATTGCAGCATTTTTTATAATAGCCAAGACATGGGAGCAACCCAAGTATCTGTAGATAGGTGAATAGACAAATACGATAAAATAATATACTATTCTACATATTTCATGTATATTATATTTATATTTCATTTTTTGTATATATACACATAGACATATAAACACACACACACACATGCACACACATACAGTGGAACATTACTCAGCCATAAAAAAAGAATGAGATCTTTCCATTTGTGACAACATGGATGGACCTAGAGGGTATTATGATAAGTGAAATAAGTCAGACAGAGAAAGAAAAATACCATATGATTTCTCTTATATGTAGAACCTAAAAAACACAAAACTAACAGAAAACAGAAACAGACCCATAAACACAAGGAACTAACTGATGGTTTCCAGAAATAGAAAATGCATGCACTAACATTTTATAAATTATTTCAAATAAAAAGTCAAGTGATTTCAGAGGTGAAATAAATTTTTTTATTTTATCCTGAAACTGTTCACACCTTATAGGTGAAAACCAAACAAAATAAAAGGCAAATAATTATATTTATTCAGTGGTCCTGTTGGTATGAGAAACTTAAGTTTTATTTAGAACATAAAGATATTCTACTAAAGGGAGAATATCTCCCTTTATATGTTTCCTGAAACAGTGAAATAAAAATTCCACCTTTCTGCCCTTTATTATTTTAGAAAGTCCCATATTTTGCCCATTTATACACACAAAAAATCACTTTCCCCAGACTTACTACACAAAATGCCCCCTTTGGCAACTTTCCCAGAACAATAACTATAAATGCATGTTTAGGCTACCAACTGAGGTTTCTTCTATTCTAGATAATCTATCACACCTTCATTCACCATAGCCATTTATCACCAAGCATAAATCAGATGTGTGTAAATAAATAGCTAAATAGAGCTCTTTAACAGTATAAAAGGTAAAGCAAAGAGCTAAAATTTTCATTGCATCCTTATATATATATACATATTTTTAACTAAGAAAAATATGTAATATACCCTCAACTTTATTTCAATTTATCATCATTTGGCCTGAGGTCCAAAATCTAATTTTGAAATATTATTTGTTTTTCTGTATTCTTTTCATAGTGTTAGGTATTCTTTATCAGGGAAAGTCATGTGTCAACTGTATTTATTAAAAGATAAAGTGACTTCCCAGAAGTCTTATGTATATTTAAGGATTTGGGTAGAACTCTAAAAGATTGTTGCAGGCTTCGTTAGATAAACATGGGATAAAATATCACAAAAATAGTAGCCATAACATTTTATATTTTATTTATTTTACTTTTTCATAACATATTAAATTAGCAATATTATACTAAAATAAAATGTTTAAGACATGGGTATTTGATATTGAATAGTCTTCACTAGGAGATGTGGTAATTTTATGTGAAAGTTTGTTCTCAAGTTCTAAATATATGGACCGCTGTGTATTACACTTAGAATTTAAAGATTCTTGGGGCACCTAGGTGGCTCAGTTGGTTGAGCATCTGATTCTTGATTTCAGCTCAGGTCATGATGCCAGAGTTGTGCGATCAAGCCCTGCATCAGCCTCTGTGCTGAGCATGGAGCCTGCTTGAAATTCTTTCTTCCTCTGCCCTCTCTCTGCATGCATTCTCTTTCCCCCCCCCACTCTCTCTCAAATACAAAATAAAATACAATAGAATTTAAAGATTCTCTAATTATAATATGAAACTAGAAACATTTTTATACCAAGATCACTCAATAACATTTTATAGAGCCATTTTACTCATGGATATATATGTGAAATCCCAAATAAGTGTTAATAAATTATTATTTAATGATTACATACATATTAAAGTATACACATATTTATTTGGATATTTAATTAAAATTAATGTCTTATTTAAAAATTATCATATTCAGCTAGGTTTACATAAGAATGCAAAGATGATTGAAGATCATAAACTGTAATACTATTACCAGTCAATACCAGTTAGCCTATTAAACAAACCACATGCCATATGAATAGATCATAGAAAAGCTAATGAGAAATTTTAAACCCCAATCATAATCTTAAAAATAGTGATCAAATTGTAAACAGGATTATAATACTTTCATTTGACATAAAATATCTTTCAAACTCCACAAAAACATCAAAATTTCGTTTGAATTTAGGGACAGCAGAGGAAAATTCACATCATCATTATTTAATTGTTTTTTGAAATGTCTCGGTCATTAAAATAAAGTATAAAACAGAAATTTGAAGAGTAACAGTTGTGAACTGTTATAATAAAAAATGAATTAAATCAGCATTGATAATTTTGATGCAAGCCAAAATATCTTAAAATCCTGTTGCCAAAATAAATAAGATCTATTTGAAACAAAGACTCTGCAAGCTTACAGTGCATAAAACACCTAAGGATAAATTTAATAAAATATGTGTAGGTCCTATAATGAAAGATAGACGATAGACAGACAGACAGACAGACAGATAGATAGATAGATGATAGGTATTATACATATAGCTTTGTTTGTAATTATACATAATACGTATTATGTGCAAAGAAAGTACATAAGTCAATATGTAAACTGATAAATGGTATCAGGGAAATTGGGAAGACTTTGGAGAAAAAAAAATCGTATATCTTATTTTTGTACTTCACGCTAAAATAAATTCCAGAGGAAATAAATCACCCAATGTAAAAAAGGAAATCTCAAAATGTTAGAAGAAAACTAATAAATTTGGAATGAAATCTTCTCAAATCAAGTACAAAAAGTCACAAAGAAAAATTCAAAGTATTTGCTAATTCATAAGCAGTATTAAATGGCAAATAAAGTTTGTACAGACTTTCCCTTTAAATAACTGATGCTTTGTAATGCTATAGTAATCTAGTAATGATATCAGTATTTATTACTCTTCTTTTTCATATTATACCTGGATATGGTCTCTTGTTACTTTTTTCTATATAAACTTTAGAATGATATTGTCTTAAAAAAGAAACTATTAGTATTTTTTATTGTGAAATGGATGAAGTGTATCATTTTGCCTTCAGAGAACTAACATAGTTCAAATCTTCCTTTGTGTTCTTCAGTAAGCATTGCAAGTTTTATTATCTGTGTTTTTATGTAATTTAGATCTTGCCCTTGCTTATTTTGTTTATTACTAGATTTTTATCTTTTTTCTTGATATATTAAATGTGATCTTTAGTTGATCATTTCTTCCAAGTGGTTGTTCTTTCAGAAATCTATTTCAGAAATACTCATTAAGCAGCTAATCACTATTCTAGTAAGTAGGGATGCAAAAGTGAATGGATTCAATAGCAATCCCTGACTTCTAGGAAGTTCATGTGGGGGATATAGAAAATAATCAATAATTATAACACAAGTATGTTGATATCTAAGTATGCTAGATAAAAAGAAGTTCTAAAGAAAAAATAACAAAGGAGGGTAACAAGTGTCGAGGCATGATTTGAAATTTTCTAATTTTAGATAGAATGGCCAAGAAAGACTTCATTGAAATGGTATTTGATAAAAATCAGAATGAACTGTTGAAGCAAGTCATATGGTTACTGGGGTAGGACATTCCAAGGAAAGAATAAGACACAAACTCCAAGGCAGAACATGCCTAATGTAATCAGGAATAGAGAGAATGGCAGTGGCCTGGGTAGGCTGAAGAGGAAGGCAGAAGGGTGTCCAGAAGACAGGAGATCACCTATGGCCTTATACAAACTCTATATGTTTTGAATTGAATTCTCATATATTTGTATATTTTTTAAAGTTCCAGTCGATTACTTAATGGACTAATATGTAGGGAATTTTATAAATGCTCTAAAGGTCATCTACATGTTCCATTTTTGCTGTAGAGAGTTATCTATTTTCTTAGTAGTTTGTGAGATGTATAGATGGATATTTAGATAAATGGATAGATACAGAGATGACAGAAAGTCACTTCATGAAATATGTTAAATGTCTTCAGTATTTATTTGTTTACTCAAGCTGTGATGGGTTGAGAGCAGTGAATTAACATTTTCTCCTGATAGTTTGTTTCTATGTCTCCTGGCATCTCCTGTAATTTCTGTGTCATGAATTCTGCTACTGATATTTGATACATAAATATACAGAACTGTAAATCCTCAATAAGAATTGTTCCCTTTATCCTTATGAAATACCTTTTTGCCTGATATTAAGATTGCAAGTTCTACATTTTTCTGTTTGTATATTTGCATTTGTCGATACACATTTACCTATTGCTTAAAACACAATTATTTTAACATTCCTGAATATTTTTTTAAGTGAGTATCACAGAAAAAAAATGTTAGATTTTTCTTTGTCTGAGATTAAATGAGACCAATTCTTCTGCCACAGTGTTTACAGTAATGCTTCATTTGGCTGAAGTTCATTCTTTGGAAGGTCTTCCATAGGATTCGTGGGAATATTTCCTCAGATATGGCATGTTGAAAACAGTCTTTGTACTGGGATGAGGGTTTGATTGGATAAAAATCTCCTATCTCCTTCCCATGAGCATCTTGTAGATGTGTTGTTCCTCTGTCTTCTTTAATGAATGTCACTATGGCTAAGACTATGGGCAGCCTCATACTCACACATAAATATTTGATCTCTGTGCCTGCCTGTCCAAAGGATTTGTTCTCTACTTTTAATGGCCAATATGTTTACAAGTTTGTGCCTCTGTACTGATTTGGAGGTGTAAAATTTACAAGATATGGCACAGGATGCATTCTCACATTTAGATGCAAGTCTTCTTGAATTGTACTTTAAACTATTTCTTCCACTCTTTCTTTTGTTCTTTTTCTTTCATTTTCTGTCTTTCCTTCTCTCTCTTTCTTCTTCCTCCTTCTCTTTCTTCTTCTGAAACTTTAAGGAAACGTATGTTGTATCTCTTTAGCTTATCTTCTCTATTATCTTATTCTTCTATAGCTTCTCTTCTATATACCATTTTTATACCAATTCTTTTTAATTATTTCCTTGTTTCCATTTTGTTTTGCTTTATTTTCTCATTTCTATATTCTGTGTGAAGAGAATATAGAATATAGAATATAGAATATAGAATATAGACTATAGATGCGATTCTTTCTCTCCTTTCTGTGTTGCCCATACTCCTTTTCTTTTTTCCAATTTTATCTTTATTTCTGAGATAGTTTTCTTCTATTTTCCTGAATTCTGCCAACTTATGTTTTATAGTCTACTGTGTCTTATCATCTTTTCTCTGATTTCTCACATTTATACTCTCTGCTCTTCCATCAGAGAGGTGATTGTTGCATTATATTATTTTTTAATTTATGATAGAATATTTGTTAACTGTTTTTCTCTGATTTGTGGCAACGTTATTTTCTGGAAAGCATTCTTTATCTGTTTATTGCTTTTATTTTCCACTATGGTTTTTTAATATACCATCGTATCAATGCTCTGCTGGTGATATTTTTATTAATCATAATCACGTGAGTTGGACTTTCCTAAACCAGGGATTTTCAGTTCCAGTGAATCTGTGTATAGTCTTGCCTCAGTTGCTTCTCAAACACACCAGCCCAGGATAATTTATTCTAGTGATAAACCATGGCCCTCCAGATTTCAAGCTAGCTGGTGTGAACGAGAGACATTGGTTCTGCATCACAGACTGAGCCCCTTCTATTTAGGACGTCTATATTTCCTGGCACTTTTTGAATTTTGTCCCTCTTGGGTACTGTTAAGACTTCCCACTGCTCCTCTTTCCATGCCATTCTGTGCATTCTCAGCCAGAAATCAGTCCTCTATGCCAAGATCTCACTAACGTTCTTTTTTAAAAAAGGATGTTACTTTTGCACTTCAGGGCAAACACCTCAACTTCTAATGTCTTTTTGCTTGTGTTTCCTTAGATCTAAGTTTTGACAATATTCAAGCTGCCAATCTCACAGTGTTGCTAAAAAGGGAGTTTGTGCTAGAATTTTTGGTTGCTTGTTTTTGTTTCTTGGCTCTTCGGTATGATTTCCCGAAAGAGAAAGGGGAACATATTGAGCCTATTTGATAATGTTCATAATGGAAATACTCAAGAGTGATTTTAGGGGAGAGAAAGGGATATTTATGGAGTGGAGTTTGATTTTTTCAAATAATTTAATTGAGGTATATGTAACAGAATAGTGCAAAAATGTGTACAACTAGATTCATTAAATACAAAGTGAGACAACCAGATCACCAGCACACATATAACGAGATCATTAGCAGAACGCTAGAAACCTCTTGCACATTCTGTGAGTCAATGTGCCCATCCCCAATCCTTGATTTTAATGTTTTAATTATTTTATAGTTGATGAATTTAATTATTCTACATTTCTAAGTTCTCTTTTGGCTTCCAATGTTATAAGTAGAAAACATGAAAATAAGTTATGCAAATTCTTGTTTTTGCTTTTTTCTTTTTAACAAAATCCTTTCCACTAAGAATAGTCATCTGTTGATAAACTGTGAAGCTCTGTGTTAACTACCATGTTTGGTTGGATGGCAGGAATAGGAGACAAGGTCTCAAATGCGAACACACAAAACAGCTTAAGACTTCACAGCTAATGTGGTGCTATCAAACTCATTATTAGTACTAATTATACCTAGACCTACTCAGATTGATTTATGCTATACAATTGGCCCTTCCTCTTGTCAGACCATATCGAACTCCAGCCTTAAAAAGAATCACATAAATTCCACATACATGGCATAGAGGAAGATCCTCATGGTTGCTACATGAGCATCTTTCTTGCATTGAGTGGTTTACATTTTGAGGAATGAGATTTATCCTGATATATAGGAATCTGTGTTATAACCAGTTGAGTTAACTGGAGGCCCTATTTTCTGATTCTGTGCCGGCAGTGCTATGGACCCAAGCTAATATTTTAGGCAATCATAGCATGCTATACTGCAAAATTGCTGACTTCTGTCTTTTAAAACTACAGATCTTCCCACTCCCAACAGGTCGGAGAAGTGGATTTCAGTGACAAAATAGTGAGTCTACATAGGTTTTTTGAAGTAACCAGTGAGGCCTCATGGGTCTACAAAGAATAAAGGTAGCACTGTACCCTTAAACACCTTGGCCCTGACTTTGTTCTCTTCTCCTGTCCTATTTTGCTTTGCCTTCTCCCTCGCTTGAGAGCTGAACTTCATGAGATGGTGTTCAGGCTACGTATCCTTGTTTACTGTCGTATATATCTTCTTTCTTGGAAAGAGAAGGCAGGCTTGTCTGTCAAGCCAATGAACACCCACGGTTCCCCAGATGGTACGCTGAAAGAAAATCTCTCTGTGACAGCCCTTTCCTAGCCAACACCAACATAATAGAGAGCATGCAAACAGTTGGCTGGACTGATCCTTAAAAGGACGGAAGTGAAGCAAGGGCAGCTTTCACTCAAACAATAGAATCTGCACTCTGTATGCAAATTCCCTGGCTTCCATTTCTCCGGCTTTTCACACTTCTGGAGGTGCAGTGTCAGAATGCACTCAGTCACACTCACCACAAGACCAGAGCATAGGGCTTCGGGTCATACCATAGGATTTCAATTTCACTGACCCTGCTTCAAAGCAGAGGCAGAACTCCAGAGCTGGATTTTTTTCAGAGCTCTTTGTTTGTATTTATCCCCTCCCCTTCTAGGGTCTCCCAAATGGGTTTAATTCTAGCTCTATCAAGGCTTTTGGTAAACCATCTGAACATTAAGGAATCTAAAAAATATGTAGTTAATTATATATTACTATAAGCACTGTACTGAGGAATGATACTATCATCTTACAAATATGCACTATTTAAATAGTAAAAATAAAAAAAAAAAAACCACAAAAACACAGGGAGGCAAGAGACTGATGCCAGGTTGGACCTTTCTGTTATCAATATTTTTAAAAGTAAAACTGTTACCCAAAAGATTGTGCTTAGAACTTGGAAATTTCCTATTTTTCTTTTCTCCAGTACTTAATGTGTCAATGTTGAGAAAGTGTCCAATTTTATTTAAATATGAACTGCAACAAAATCTACCAGCAAAGTAAAATTCTGACTCTGGCATTTGCTTTAAAGGCAGAGGTCTAAATCTCAAATGGTGACATGTTTCTTTTCTACCATCTGGTTGTATTTGCAAGATAGAGCTGGATGTTACCCTTATTACTGTGAAAGTCTATGTGTATTTTCTTTAATTTTTTTGTACATGAACACACTTGTTGCTTAATTCCAGAGATTTTGTTCATACAAAATTACTATATTCTAAATTACTACTAAATTACTATATTCTATATATTATATATATATAGAATACTATATTCTATATATTATATATATATAGAATACTATATTCTATATATTATATATATATAGAATACTATATTCTATATATTATATATATAGGATACTATATTCTATATATATTATGTATATATAGAATACTGTATCCTATATATATTATATATATATATATATATATATATATATATATATAGTAATTCTATATATTACTATATATAGAAATCTTGAAGTGGTGTTTACGTCATAGAAAGTATTCTATTGTAAAGGAAATATTTCATTAATCAAATGTTTCGAGGAATGCGGTCACTAGATATCATGGGGATAAATCCAGATGGCTGAGAACATGTTTTCATAATGACATGTAGTGTTTATTATGAGAAAGAGAATTTTTCAAATATTAAATATGTACCACCTAAATACATTGAATGTAACACTATTAGTTTTATTGTGTAAATGATTAAATAAATATTTAATAAGTTTCTACCATGTATCAGATCCTGGCATAGCACTAAAGAGCTAGTGACCTGAGCCACAATGTTTCTCCTTATCTCTCTGTGCTACACATAAGATCATTTCTTCAGATATGTCTTTCAGTCCATTAATTCTCTCTGCTGTTTGAAATTTACATTGAATACTTATGCCTTTTTTATGGGGGGGGGTGTTTTCTTATTCTTATTTAAAAGCTATCTGCTTTTTCTCTTAATCTTTCTTATGTTGTATGTTTAATAATTCCGTCATCTGAAGTCCCTGGGGCTCAAATTAATTATTTATCTTTGTAGCTGTCATGAAATCATGGTGTCTGTTATTTGGCCCTTTAGTTTTTCATTGTGAGCTCATGTTTGGTTAGGCTTTATCTATGGGTAACCTGAGAACCTAAATGGAGGATTCTTTTTTTTTCTAAAGAGACATAATGTTTGCTTTTGCTGGGAGCTAAGGGGTATTATTGAATCAGGACCACAATGATGTACTTTGAGGGTCTTGGCTTAACAATAAATCCCAGGATTACATTTTGTAAACTGAGGTAGTGCCAAGGTTAGTTGGGTCTCTTAGCAATGACTGGTATGGCCTTTGTCCTAAGTATGGCTGTGATTTCATATTTATTCTCTGCTTTCCTTGAAGATTGTCCTTCATAACTTTCAGCATTTCACTACCAAATATATTTCTTGTAATTTATCTAGTATATGGTCTTATTGCCATAGGAAAGTCCTTCAAATTATCCACTCCAGTATTCTTTGGCGGCAACTCTTCCTTAATGATAATTCTTTTAAATAATAATTTTACTTTATATTAAAGTTAAATGCCAATTAAAACACTGCATCCATGGCCAGATTATTTTTTATTTTAAAAAGTAGATTGTAATTTTGAAAACTTCTACCTGATAATTTTGAAACTAAAAAAAATACTCTTAAATTTTTATGTAAATAACACTTAACCTGCGCTGCAGAGAGTGTACACGTAATTGTCATAAAAGCTTAATTCTCTACTTCTTAGTTCTCTATTGTTCAACAGGGTAGCCATTGGCCATATGTGGTTATTAACCAGTTGATATGTGGATGGTCTGAACTAAGATGTCACTCAAGTATGAAATATGCACTAGATTTTGAAGACTTTGTATAGAGTATAAAATCTCTTGTAAAGAGTTTTATATTGATATGTATTAAAATGATAATATTTGGGATATATTGAGTTAAATAGAATACATTAAAAAATAAGTGTACTTGTTTATTTGTTCTTTTAAAATGACTATTAGCCGATTAAAATGATGTTTGTGACCCACATAATATTTTTACTAGAAAGCACAGTAGCCCTATCATTTTCAAATTTCCTACAAATAAGTTATATTTTTAAAACATTATCTTTAAATATAAATGATTATGATTTTATGAGATTTCAAAGGATAACTTTGTAAGAAGCCTTAAATGTTAAATGAGTATTATGGGTAGATTTTATGACTCATTTTAGAATTTGCTTTGGATAAGGGGCGCCTGGGTGGCTCAGTCAGGTCAGTGTCCGACTGTGGCTCAGGTCATGATCTCATGGTTTGGGAGTTCAAGCCCCGCATCGGGGTCTGTGCTGACAGCTCAGAGCCTGGAGCCTGCTTCAGATTCTGTGTTTCCCTCTCTCTCCGCCCCTCCCCCACTTGTGCTTTGTCTCTCTCTCTCTCTCTCTCTCAAAAATAAATAAAATGTAAATAAAATAATAATACAAAAACAATTTGCTTTGGATAAGAAATCATTATATTTTACAAATACAATGTGGGTGTGGGTCCTGTTAAAATTTCAAACAATATGCATAAAGTAAAAAGTAAAAAAATAAATAAACTGTAGCCTAACTATTCAGAAATAACTCTTAAAAATGCTATAATATTAGATCGTTCAGAATTTGTCCAGTTATGTACATATATACATATAAATGATTTTAAATTGAAGTCTTTTTCAAGACTGATCAAGAGAGCACACCATAGTACTGGTAGCATTATTTCTGAACTAAAGTGGTGACTAGCTATAAAACAAAACAAAATAAATGTAAAACTATTATGGAACTGAAACTAATTACATATGAGGTACTAAAAACATACCTTCAGAAGTACCCTTAATTTATATGAATTTATGTCATTGAAATCTAGTATTCTGTTCAGCTGTGAACTATAGGGGTTTATTGTTGTTGATTTTGCTTTTTATCTCTTTAAACCTCATCTGCCTTTACCAGTTTCCTCACAGTCTAACCTAGACCAAATGCGGTAACTGACTTTGAGTATCCTTTAAGTTGTTAACCGAAAATTATTTTTTTATCTTTTTTAGTGTTCTAAGATTTTTAAAACTTATAAAATTATCTTTTATATTTAATCCAAGTTTTGATTAACAAGCCACTGGCATATACTCTTTTTTAATTACTAAACAATATATTTTAAGGGTAAAACACAAGGAAAACTCAAAGATGATGCTAAGGAGGTAATTACTTTAAGTGAAGAGAAAATAATGGCAGCTTAATTATTTAATGTAATTACATTTTTAATCAATCTCATCTCTAATCCCAATGGGTACAGAGTCTAAAGACATGGCTGTCCTATTGCATATCTAAACTGAAATGACACCAGGTATTTCATAAAGGTTATAATTATACTAAATAAATTCTTGTATTTAGGCCTCATCCAGATGATGGAACACTTAACTATGAGTAAATAAAACTAGTTTCTCGACTTAGAGACTCTTGACAGAATAAATAATAAAACCTCAAGAATCTATAATAATACTTGAAGAACCATCCTCTATATAGGTGAAATGGGATATGTGGTGCTTCCGCCTCTGCTAAAATTTAATGTAAATACATGTGAAGTAATATTGAAACCTTTGGGAATAAGTTGCCGCACATGGTTTTTCTTTGTCGTAACAATGCTTCTGTTTGCTCTACTTAAGAGATTTGTCTGCAACCATTATTTTTTCTTATTATTATACTAATGCATTCTGGTGGATGAGTTATAAATTTGACTAAGAACAATGTACATGAGAAAATGTATTTTATATTTCTAACTCCTCATTTATAAAATAAGACATAGAAATGGTAAATGAATTTGCAAGTTAATTATAAAAAGCTGCTTGTTAAATTTATAAAAGTCTTGGCACTTTACAATTATGACATTTTGCAATTGTGATAGCGTCTTTTCTAAGCATTTTTAATTGATTTAAATGATAATAGCAGTGAAAATTTATAAGCATCTATTTTTCTCCATTGCTCATTGAAGAGAAGAAATTTCTGTATAGGAGAGCTAATGGAAAAACATTGCAGTCTTTACACAATTTGCTGGAAGATTTCATTAATGATTAGCTATAGCTGACAGAAACAAATAAGTTAAGGTCTATACCAATAGATATTAGGTGCCTCTGGATTAGGGTTTTAAGGTTTTACCTTTATCTATTGTCTTGGGGAAAACAGTAGACTGATTATAATCTGCTTAATTTCTATTTAATTATTATTGTCATTAATATTTATTCATATATTTAGAAAATATTTATTGAGCTCCTTCTGTGTGTCTGGTGGGGTTTTAGGCAGCAAGAACATAGTAAGCCTAAGACAAAGTTCTGTCTGGAGACAATTACATTCTTGCAATCCTCATAGTTTATGAGTTTAAATAATGTTGTCTTTTTTTTCAATTGTGGAAGTCAAACGATAAACACATAAAGAGACAACTAACATTAAAACACCAGAAAGTGATCACTGATCTGATGGAGAATAATTCAGGGTAGTGGAACAGAAGTAAGCCAATGTGGCTAAATTGGAGTGAGGGTGGCCAACAGTGATCAGAGAGGATAAACTAGAGTCAGGATCTGTAATGATCTAGGGCATGGAAATGAATTTGAATTTTGTTCTGTTGGAATGGGAAATCACCAGAGGGCTATGATGATTGAGATATAAACATTTTCGTGTTTGTTTAGAATCTAGACTCTGAGAGCCAATTTGTGAAAAATGAACCTTAATTACATAGTAAGCCACAAATCATGTCTCTCCAGATCGTGAAAAAAAAATGACATGATCTGAGTTACATTTTATAAATATTCTTCTGGTTCATCTTGATTAGGAGAGTGAAGGTTTAAGAGAGAAAGAAAGGAGACCAGTTAATTTAGGTTTGGATTTAAGGTGGTAATGAAGAAGTGATAAAGAGCGAATGTAGAATATATTTTTAAGGGAAACCAATTAGATTTTTTTACATGTGACTTGCACACGTGTGCATTATATGTGGATTCCCTACATATGAGGTATAAAAGAAGAAGGATCAGTTGAAGATACGTCTGAGGATTCTGGCCTCATGGTGGTGCCATCTATTGAGATGGGAATGACTAGAGGAAAAGCAAGTTTGGGATTATGTGTATGTAGGTCTACCAGGTAAAGTTGTGGTAACTGTCATGGCTGGAACCAGGATGAAGTGAGTGTGGCACTTGACGTAGGTGCAAAAGTTAAGGGGTTGCCCAAACTCTCAGTCATCAAGATTAATAATATTCTACTGTAATATTTTAAAAATCATTTCAAAAATAAAATTAATGCAAAAATTAATCATGAACAAAACTTTAAAAATTAAATAAAGGCAGGATCAGTAACGGGTCTAATGCAGTCATGCCAGTCTGAAGCAAAAGGAAAACATGTGTACTTGAATCTTGAAAAATATTATGCCAAAATATTACTTTTTTAATTTATTCAATATTGAACATTATTTACTGTTTAATTGCACCATTCACATCACCTTAATCTTGGCCCTGCTGATTATACATTGCACAAATATGAAGGGCACTATTGTGTGTGTGTGTGTGAATGATACTCCAAGAGCTGGGTTGTACACAATCTGTATGGCACTTCATGGTGGTCCTGTGTGCACAGTAAAACTTCCCGAAGCAAAATCAGCATTAATATATTTTATCCTTTGTGTGTGTGTGTGTGTGTGTGTGTGTGTGTATTTATTATATCTTTTGTATGACTTTAACTAAACAAGAGTCCAGATCATCACTATAAATCTTCTCATATGAAATATCTGTCACTAATATATTTATACCAATATACAAACATGCACCTACACAGTCTTATTTATTGATCTCTAAGTCTGTATTCGGCAGAGTGCCAATTATTTCATGTTTATTTAATCTGTATGACAACATTATAAAATGGATGCTTTTCTCTTCACAGATGAGGAGGCTGAGACTTGGTGAAAGTTGTCACTTGACCCAGGTCTCAGAATTGATGAGTGACAGAAATGAGATACCCAGTCAGATGTGTCTGAATCTAGATCTGTGCTTCACACTCCCAAAGAGCTTTGAAGTGATTTTCAATGTCTTTTCCAAGAGACCAAAGAAAAATTCAACCCAAATAACAATCAAAGTCTTTTTTTTGTCAATTTGGCACCTCTGGATGTGAATTCACAAACGATTAAATAATCAAGGGATTTCATAATTTCAAATATAAAAGAAAATAATCCACCATGCAAATAATGTTTCAAATATGATTTAACAGCGTAACAAGAAAAATCTAATCTTCCATAAATGTGTCTGCAACCCACATGTTAACCTTGGTGGCTCAGTAATCCTGAGAATTGAGAGGAAAAAAAAAACTAGCATATTTTATGCATAATAAATAGTGTGTTTTTATCAAAGAAATGTACACAAATCAATGAGAAACAAATGAAAGGAAATTTGCATGAAGTGATGTGACATCTATTTAAGATCATGAAAGACCATCACGGATGCATCCATGGATTCTACTGAGCAACATAAAAGCACACTTGAATCGGAGATACTCATTAGGTCTTAAATCACAGTCTTCAGTATCGTAGGGACAAATCCCTGATTTTAATGGAGTAATTCAACTCTATCGCAATTCCATAATTGAGAAATATATAAAGAGACTTTATAATTTAATCAGGAATAAAAAATTGTGAGATTAGACAGTAAAGTTCTAGATAAAATATGATAAAGATCATGCACTATATTAAACTGCATTATCTCTAATTTTTTTTTTAATTTCAAAATGTTACATAAATGAAAATGTGTAGTATGTAATCTTTTGCGGTTAACTTTTTTAACTCGGTATATTTCCCTGCAGATTCATCCAGGTTGCTGTATGCATCAATAATTCCTTCTTATTACTGCGTAGTTTTAGAAATAAAGCTGGTATGAACATGTGTGGGTACGTTTTTGTGTGAATAGAAGTTTTCATTTATCTGGGATAAATGCCCAAAAGTGAAATTACTGTTATATGGTAACCTGTGTGTTTTACAGAGTGGCTGTACCATTTTACCTTCCCACCAGCAAGTTTCTCCGCATCCTCACGAGCATTTCCTTCTTTCTTTCTTTCTTTCTTTCTTTCTTTCTCTCTTTCTTTCTCTCTTTCTTTCTTTCTTTCTTTTTTTCATCAGTTACACACATTCCTAGGAAATACAGCAGCAAAGGGGCTTACAAATTTCTCTTGCAGAATCTGATTGAAATGATCAAGGAGAAATGAGAAATGGGGTAGACACTTCACTGGTTTCAAAACTAGTTAATAATGTCAAATATATAGATAAAGGAAATTGTGTCACATATGGAGGACTTTGTGGGAGAGATGATAGGAATCAGCCTATACTTCTATTTTCTGAGAGAGTTCTGGCATGTTAAATGAGTTTGTATAGAGAAGTGTTGACAAATTACTCCATAGTTCCCTAATTTGAGGGGCACAAGGTGAAAGCATTTAGAAGCCACGTGACATACTGGTGCTACTTTACTCACATTTCTTTTCTTGACTTCAAAAGACCTATAGTATTTAGAGCAATGGTGTACTTCATTTCCATCTCTCTGTCTCCCTCCCTCTCTTTCCTTTAATTTCCTGAAAAGTTCAAAGAAGTTGTTATCCCCCCACAATTTTCTTTTCTGTCTTGGGGTATGCAATGAAAATATCATTTCCTCATCTCTCTTTTGCGTGCTTTATGTATTTTCTTTCTTTATTTTTTCTTTCTTTCTCTTTCTTTCTTTCTTTCTTTCTTTCTTTCTTTCTTTCTCTCTTTCTCTCTTTCTTGCCCAAAATTTACACAAATCTTTCATTTAATGCCATAATTTTTTCTATTTATTTATCTTTGAATGGATTCAAATTGACCCAGGCATGTTAAGTGTCACAAGTTAGTACTAGAGGAGTCTTCCTGAATGACTCATAAATCTTTATCTGCACTGCTACAATACTTACAGAAGAACAAAGGAATTACAGAAGACTCTTTTTATCAAAAACTATGCAAGCCAGAAGCAAATGGAATGACATCTTGAAAGTGAGAAAAGAGAAAACAAAAACTGTGGACCGAGAATTCTATAACAGAATAAAATATCTATCAAAGTGGAGCGATAACAAAGCATTTTACAGGCAAACACATAACATTTAGACAAAGCCAAAATTATTAGCAGCATAACTACAAGAAGTTTTAAACTAAATTCCTTAGGCAAGGGCAACATATCAGACAGAAACAAGTATAAACAAAGAAATGAAGATCTCTGGAAATGGCTAAAATAAAGGTAATTATAACAGATATTTATTATTATTTAATTAATCTAAAAATTGTATATTAAAAGCAAAAAAATAGTAGCAATATACTTTGGATTTACACCATATGTAAAAGTAAACTGTATGGTGACAGTAACACACAAGAAAGGAGGGAGGAATGGAGATTATACTGTTGCAAGGCCCTTACTCTCCATCTGAAGTGGTATGATATTTGAACCTGGCTTCAGAGCTGGATCATTTGAGTTCATTCATAAATTTAAGGGAAGTAGATGGAACTGGGTCATTTAGTATTATAAGTGCTAGGAATTATACTCTACATTCATTTCGAAAACAATATTTCTGTTACTCATTGTTTGTGGTGCTAAAGAATACTGAATTTCAGAAATAATAGAAGTTGTATATACGTACAATGGAATAGTGTTTGACGATGAAAAAGAATGAAATCTCGCCATTTGCAACAATGTGGATGAAACTGGAGGTTATTATGCTAAGCAAAATAGGTCAGAGAAAGACAGATATCGCATGATTTCACTCATATGTGGAATTTGAGAAACTTAACAGATGATCACAGAGGCAACGAAGGAAACTAAGATAAAAACAGAGAGGGAGGCAAACCATAAGAGACTCTTAAATGCAGAGAAGAAACTGAGGGTTGATGGGGGTGGGGAAAATGGATGATGGGCATTAAGGAGGGCCCTTGTTGGGATGAGCACTGGGTGTTGTTTATAAGTGATGCATCACTGTATTCTACTCCTGAAGCCAAGACTACACTGTATGTTAACTAACTTGAGAATAAATTTATTAAAAAAAGAAATAATATAAATCATCTTTAGAAGAAATTTAAATCTAGGTTTGTAATCACACTTGAAAATCTTAACCCATCACTTCCCATGTCTTCTAAGCACATTTACAAAGTTTTGGAGAGGAGGTAAGTCAGCAAAGTTTCACTAGGAAAGCAATAAAAAATCTGCTGTAGCATATAATGAAAATAGTCTCCCTACATAAAAATAAAAAGCTTTGTACAGCAAAGGAAACTATCAACAAGTTTGTCAAAAATGTTAAATAAAGTATATATACCTTAGTACAACAACTTTTTAAGAGATACATAAATAATACATTGATGAGAATGTGTAGCAACTTTATCCTTGATAGACAAATATTAGACATAAAACTAATGTCTTTTAATCAGTGAATGAGCAAACTGTATGTAGTACACCCATATAATGGGATACATGAAATACTACTTAGCAATAAAAAGAAATGTTTACTTATTGCAGTCGTTAAACTTTGATAAATATTTCAAGCATTAACGTTCACTCCCTTCAAAAAGACTTTACCGGGGCGCCTGGGTGGCGCAGTCGGTTAAGCGTCCGACTTCAGCCAGGTCACGATCTCGCGGTCCGTGAGTTCGAGCCCCGCGTCGGGCTCTGGGCCGATGGCTCAGAGCCTGGAGCCTGTTTCTGATTCTGTGTCTCCCTTTCTCTCTGCCCCTCCCCCATTCATGCTCTGTCTCTCTCTGTCCTCCAAAAAATAAATAAAACGTTGAAAAAAAAAAAAAAGACTTTACCTTTCACATATCTACTAAAACCAAGAAACTACTCTTTTTTGAAAATTTATATATATATATATATATATATTTTTTTTTTTTTTTTTTTGAGAGAGAGAGAGAGGGAGACAGAACGCGAATGAGGTAGAGGTAGAGCGAGAGGCAGACACAGACTCTGAAGCAGGCTCCAGGCCCCGAACTGTCAGCACAGAGCCTGATGTGGGGCTTGAACTCATGTACTACTAGATCATGACCTGAGCCAAAGTTGGCTGCTTGATTAACTGAGCCACCCAGGTGCCCCATCAAGAAACTAGTCTTAACACCATCTTCCCTTTATTGTATTTCTTTCAGAGAAATACACATATTTGTTTGGGTTTCTTTGCATGAATGTATTTGTGTAGAATCTGATATGTAATTTTGTATTGATTTGTAAATGTTATAATACAGTTATATATATATAGTTGTATATAGTTATATATAGTTATATAATATAATACGTTATATATGTACTATCATTCATAAGTAGAGTATAATTTTCTTGGAAAGAGAACTTATATATTACTGTTTGTCTTTTTCTAGTCCATATATTATTATCAACATGGCTAACAAGAAAAAGGAGATTAAAATAGACACTAGAAAAACCTTTAACATATGAAGCTTAAAAATCTTTAAGATCAAAATTTTCTAAAACTATGAATATCCAGAAATCTTTTAAAAAAATTTTTTTTAATGTTTGTTTTTTATTTTTGAGAGAGAGAGAGAGACAGAGTATGAGTGGGAGAGGGGCAGAGAGAGAGAGAGGGAGACACAGAATCTGAAACAGGCTCCAGGCTCTGAGCTGTCAGCACAGAGGCCGACGCAGGACTCGAACCCACGAACCACGAGATCATGACCTGAGCTGAAGTCGGACGCTTAACTGACTGAGCCACCCAGGCGCCCCTGAATATCCAGAAATCTTAAAGAATATTTAAAAGTATAAATATGATCACTTTAGTCATAGATGGAGAAACTGAGGTTATCCAGATGGTGTGAGAAGGATCACTAGAACCCAGGCCTGTTGACTCCTCAATCAAAACAATGGTTTTTACAGTCCATATTGCTGAAGAAAAATAGCTCCCCAATAAGTCAACCATAATTTGTTTGATGAATAAGACCACAAGAGGAAAAATTTGAAAGAACTGCAAAGTTGAAAAAGATATAAGAAAGTAAGTATAGTGAATTCTACATGTCATTAAAATTATTTGTCAGTTTTATCAGTTCAAGGAAAAATAAATTTGGGGCCACAGTGGCAAACTTGCTTCATAACTATACACTACAGATCTGTCCACTTAGTATGTCTTTAATTGAACAAACGAATCTAAATGAATGACAATTCAACATTGGCCATTGACATGGAAGGTTCAGAGAGGATGCCAGTGCCTTACTGAGACAGAGCAGGAGGAAATAGGAAAAATCAACAGCACTGATTGGTCTTTATTTGAAATTGTGATATTTTGTTCATTATGAATTGTCTAAGTTGGTTTTCACTTTTATAAATATTACAGCATAAATTATGTGCCTTCATACTGAGTTTTTCGGCAACTGCCTACGTTTTATGTTCCGAGACCAGTTCCTCCATCTCACCCTAGCCCTGGCCATGAGGGATGGTCAGAAATTGTCTCACTACTAAAATCTTTGCCTGTGTGACACTTTCGTTGTAAAACAAAACAAAACAAAACAAAAAGTCAATATGTGATGAACAAGATGCCAAACCATATTTATTTTATATTCAGTTAATTATAGAAATCTTTGCATACTGAAACTACAGTGGCTATAAAGCATTTGAGATGTAAACTTTTGTTTTATTACGAAAGAGCAGAACGTTTCTTCCCACGAAAAACATAAGGGAATAAGGGCAATTAGCAGCTTAGGGTTATGTATTTCCCTGTTTCTAGAGAATAGAGGTCATTGGCTGAAAATGAGGCAAAAGATAATTTTTAATTCTCCCTCAACCCCTGCCCCTGCTACTAATGCCCCTGGGAGAAAAATGCTGGAAGACTGCCAATACAGTCAATTTTTCATTGTCCAAGGGTCATCGTGGAGAGAATCCATCAGCAATACAGGAGAAACAGGCCTCAACCAAGTAAGAATAGCACAGTGTGAGAAAAATTCATGTGCAGACAGCAAAGATCCTTTCACAGCCCTTTAACTGGATCTCTTTTATAAAATGTATTATCATCTATTTTAAAATAAAGTTGTGAGAATATATATTTGTCTCCCTTGATACAGTGTCTGATACTTCTTTATATCATCTGCAGCACTGTAATTGAGTGGTAACTTTTGAATGAATATTGGGTAATTGAGAATGATTTAACAAAGGAATTCTCCTCATGCAGACTAAACTCTAAACACATATTTTAGAAAAACATTTTCAAAGGAAAGTATGATACCATACATTCTAACTGGTCCTAAGTTAATGCACAATTAACTTAGTTATTATCTCAAGAAGAATCTTAAATAGATCTGAATTAGAACTGATATCTGGAACATTCTACTGCATAAAAAAAGTCATTCAGTTACATGTGCAAGTGTACCAAGTTAGGTGTGCTCCTCTATTTTGATTTGGAAGACCAAAGAAAGAAAAAGAGTTTGGGACATATATACCAGTAGAGGCTCATCATCCTAAACAAAGAGAAAGTGAATACTAGAAAAAGCAGAGAGAAAGAGAGGGAAAAGAAGTAAATCACCTTGACAAATTCCAGGAAAAAAGCTACTTGAAACTGTGAAAATTATTCTTAATTACATCTACTTGAAGGAACTACTTGTTGGAAGCAGGTTTCTGAACAGGATATCTTTAATTAAATCAAATATTTTGATGGGAAGCTATCATTAATTCAATTATGAATAAAAAAAATATTCAAAATGAAGTTTTTCATCAGTAAAATACTCCAATTACAATGAAAAATATTTTTTTTCAATTAAAATTCACCGAAGATATAACTGCTGACTTCCACATATTGTCAAACTCATTTTCAATCACTGGCCAAATTTTAGTTGACTTTCATATTATTTGTTTTCGTTTGTTTCTTAATTATCCTTTTCTATTTAGTTTTGCTTATTTTTATAATACATATTCAAAATTGTTCCCTTTACCACATTGTTTGTGCTTTAAAGTTCCTCTGCTAGTTTCTTTTTCTACAATTACATCCTAGTTAACCACATTGGTTTCTATCCTTTGTTTATAATTTTACAACACGAATTTAATTCTAGTTTCTCCCACAGGGTCAAAAATGTTCCCCTTTTTTCCTGAAGTATTATTTCCGGGCATTCTTAAGTTCCATTCCCTTGGGTGCCTCTTGTTTTACTCAAACTTTTCCCACATTCATAAATGAACCAACTGTAATGTTTCAGCAAGGTTTAACAACTGTACCAATCATTTAAAAATACTTGTTCCCAATTTGGCTCTTATTATTCAAAATATTTGCATACTTTTATCAAATTCATTAGGACAGAAGTGACAGTCTTCACAATGAAATCTACTCACATGGAAAATAAAAACCCAGGAATGTCTTGTGTTGGATATGTGATAACCTTTTCTAGTCTGGGAGGTGTGTGATTCAATACCTTCTTCTCGTTGACTGTCTTGGACAGATGTATTGGAGCATGGTATAATATTTTGAAAAACATTGTTTAGCCATTTGATCAATTTTTTTTTGCATGGTATAATATTTTGAAAAACATTGTTTAGCCATTTGATCAATTTTTTTTTGGATGTTTGTGTGTGTGTGTGTGTGTGTGTGTGTGTATGTGTGTGTGTGAGAGAGAGAGTGAGAGGAAAACTGAGACCGCCTGACTGTCTAGAATTACACAATACTGTCTGTGAAAACAGAAATTGTGTTCTTTGTCTCTGTTACCCAAAAAAATTCCAGAAGAAACTATTAGAAATGTCATTATCTTGACATTTTATGTCAACAAACTTGGCTTATTAAAAAAAAAAACTGAGCAAAATATGTTTAGCATTGGCACATGGCAGATGCCGGAAAGTTTCATAGTGAATGAATAACCTTTCCAACATAGCTGGCCTTAGGTGCGGCGCTGACAGTGAGTGCTTCTCTCTCATCTGTTCACATGCTGGCAGTAACCTTTCAGTGAACCAGCAAATACAGCAATGTGTTAAGTAGGGCTCTCGGAAGGCACTGCACGAGCAAATTGTCAGAAAGTAGGAACTGCTAACGGTGAAACCACAGACTTGCTATTTCCCCAAGTCTCTGTAGATTTGTTATTTGGCCTTTCTGGTCCTCAGACTTCTTATCTGCAGAATGTGAGTTCTGGCCGGGATCTCTGGTGTTCAACTGAATTTTGTGGAGTCTCATGAGTGAGATAAGATGCCTGAATGGCTGCTTGACAGGATGAGAGAAAGACTCAGGAAGTAGGACCCTGGACTTTAGGATCCTGTAATCCACTGGATGTTCTCTGTTTGGTATTATCTCCTATGGATAGCAGGGCTCCATATAAGATACTGTTTAAAACAATGTTTTGACAACTAAACATAATTTGAAAACCACCCAATGTCTTTTTTTTTCCATTTTAAAAACTGATTTTTGATGGATTAAATATAACATGAAAAATATAATAAGCCATATATCGTTTTCATCGCACTTTTCCCATTTATAAGTCTTCCCCAACCCATCATCTCATTTAGTCTTGTCTTAGGAGAGCAGATGGGATCACCACTTTGCAGCTGAGGAACCAGAGGCTCAGAAGCATGGCCTGGCCTGTGCTGATGATATAGGGACTGGACTCCAGACTCCTCTCCTAGAATCTGCTCTACTCCACCATTTCTCCTCCTCTTGTGGCATATCTCATATGCCATTCTAGCCTAACCTGGACTTGTCACCTAACAGAATGGTCTGGGCTAATGTTCTTGTAGGACATCTTGACTCAATGTTCATAAACTATTCATGTAGTTTTATAGGAATTACACAAATAAATACATTTATCCCCACACTGATGTTTTCACTCAGTGTAAGTACAATTTGTGGATTTTTCAGTCCCGAATAAAGCTCTCTACTGCCTCTACAAACCATAGCTGAATGATGTTCACAAGATACTGAATGCTTGTAGTAAACCTGCTTCACCTATTTTCTCCCACAAGTCGTGTTTACCAAGAGTCCATTGTGTTTTTCCCCAACATTGATCATGTCAGTTTTTCTTACTATTATAATCATACAATTAATTATGTGTTATAAGAACCTATGAAACATGACTTTGAAAGAGTGTGTGTGTGTGTGTGTGTGTGTGTGTGTGTGTGTGAAATGTTGAGTGCTTTGAAACATTGCAGGGAGATGAGTCATTAAAAATGCTATGGTGGAGGGGTACCTGGTTGGCTCAGTTGGTTAAGCGCAGACTTTGGCTCAGGTCATGATCTCACAGTTTGTGAGTTCAAGCCCTGCATCAGGCTCTGTGCTGACAGCTCAGGGCCTGGAGCCTACTTGCTTCAGATTCTGTGTCTCCCTCTCTCTCTCTCTCTGCCCTTTCCCCTGCTCGTCCTCTGTCTCTCTCTCCCTCTCTCTCAAAAAAAAAATAAACATTAAAAAATGCTACTGGATTAGATTTTTGTGGGAAGATCATAACAAATTGTTTAAAAAGTGTAAAGATATAGAAGGGTACTGCCCTCAAAAGTAATTATCATTTTGTTCAGCTAGTTTCAAACAATGCCAAACAAGCCTATTATATTGCCTATTATATTGCCTTACAGATATTCAACTTTTCCCTTTTAACCAAGTCCAACACCTGATCCTTACAAAATTTATAGGTGGGGGCGCCTGGGTGGCTCAGTCGGTTAAGCGTCCGACTTCAGCTCAGGTCACAATCTCGCGGTCCGTGAGTTCGAGCCCCACGTCAGGCTCTGGTCTGATGGCTCAGAGCCTGGAGCCTGCTTCCGATTCTGTGTCTCCCTCTCCCTCTGCCCCTCCCCCATTCATGCTCTGTCTCTCTCTGTCTCAAAAATAAATAAAACGTTAAAAAAAATTAAAAAAAAATTTATAGGTGGCAATTAAGGAATGAATCAGCTATTTAGATACTAGGGGGCCTGTTTTTCATTAACTTAATTACATTCTCAAATGGTCAAAAGATTTTATTTATCATTGTTTATTGTCATCATATACCCTGTCATTGTTACCCCAAGACTTGCAGGGCAGACTTCCCAAATGCAGACAATGAGAAAATCTAGTTGAACAAAAATATCCATAACACTGAATGTAAAGTAGTTATCGGCAATCAGAAAAACTGGCATCAATCCAGAAAATACTTTTTCTTGTTCCATCGTGAGATGAGAATATATTCAACCTTTAAAGTATGTATTTTAAGTCTGTGACTTAAAAATCTGTGATTTAATGTTGAATTTTCATTACTTGCAAAGGAAGATGTTTACATTTCTGAGAAGTAAAATATAAAAAGCAGCCATTAGACCGATGTCTCCTTAAATTTACAGGTGAAGAATGAAATAATGTTCATATGAAGAGTTCTGAGAATTCTGGGAGCAAAAATGAGACCTCAACTCTCCCTGAAGTGTCAGTGATGACTTTACAGAGCAGACATTTGAGCTGAGGCTAAGAGAACAAGTTTCAAGGTAGGTAAGAGGTGAAAGCAAGAATAGAGGTAGAGAAGAGCCATGTGAGAAATCAGAGGCTCAGTGTGGAACGAGTATGAAGGGCAGTGCAGAGGATGGTAAAACAAAGACGGGAGAGGAGCTGGAGATGGAAAGATGAGTTTCTAAGAAAGTAGTTTTCACTGTTTCCCCAGGTTTGCCTTAGAGCGGCTTTTATGTTTTCCGTCTAGGTATGAATGTGTGACCATGTGATGACTATGTAAAAACCATACTCAGCTGATTGTTGGGAAAGCAAAGTTTTACGTTGAGGAATAAAAGGGAAAGAAGACAACTATCATGTTTTCATTGATTATTCAGTGCCAGGCATGGAACTAGGCATTGTTTACATCTCACACAAAATATCTATGAAATAGATATCATTTCTTCATTTTAAAGATAAGGTGACTCAGTCTTAATTATGTTGTGTGACTTACTTCAAAATTCTTTAACTAATTAGTGGCATAACCAGGACTTGATCACAGACTGTCTAAATTAGGAACGTACAATGAAAAGTAATTACCGATCTAGGCCACCTCTTGATGGCCTTTCGAACACAAAGCCCAGGGCTGTAGCAGTTAAAGGCATTATGGCCTTGGGCCAGACTGGCCTTTTCTCTTTACTTTGAATACACTGAGAACTGAGACCCAAACCAGAGACGTGGATCCTATCAGGTTCATCATCCCAGGAGGACTGACCTTTTCATACATAATATGATGGCCTAGAGATGTCATAATGATGGTCATGACAGGCACCCCAGGAATTTTCTGCCTCCCCCCACCCCCTTACCTTTGCTGCCAAAAGAGAGGTCCAGGCCACTATCACTCATAAAGAGTGAGCCACCTCCCCCCCATCATCCAACCACCCATTTTCATATGTATAAACACCAGTGCGTATGTCCCCAAGGATCAGCTCAGAGGTTTTATATGTTATTGATAATTTATCCCAAAGAATAAACAAATGTGATCAGTTGTGAACCATGCTTCTTAAGTCATAAATGCTGACACACATGTGAAAGGGAAGCAGTAATTGTGTATATGAATTATATTTGCTTCTGAGCATTTATTTAACCTTTTAAAAATTATTCTTATAATATGTATAAGGAGTAACAGTAACCACATGGCATTTAAAATGTATAATTCAGTGTACAGAAAGATGTATGAGGATTGTATGTGTTCTGAATTTGCTATAGAGACAAAGTTCTAATAAAACTTATGTAGATTTTTCAACTTGGTGTTTAGTCACAAACTATACGTTCCTCTCCCAAGAGTTTTATCATTGCATGTGTTAATTTTCTATCTGACAAATTGTTAATTGTACATATTAACATATATAAAACAATAATTAGTAGCCATTATAATTGTGTTAGTAGCTGTAAAAATAATATAATGTTGCAATAATACAATTGTATTATTTAACTTTATTATAATAAATGGTGTTAGTAATGGAAATGTATTAGAATTTTCATTTAAGGAGTAACTAATTCATCTTTCTGGTTTATATTTTAGAAAAATAAACTAAAATCTATAACGTAGTTATAATACTTTTGTTTAATTTGACCAAATTATTGTAAACTTTAGGAAGCTAGAATTTAAATGTTTTAGATTCTTCTTCCAAAGAAGGGAAGAAGATGGTTAAAAAATCTTAATTAAGTATGATGTCTTAAAACATAAATACCTTGCTTGTCATGATATGCTTATGCAAACGAGAATATAAATTCAGTTCCTGGCAGAATGATTAAAGTATTTATATCAACCCTCAGGGGATGTTGTGGCAAAGGGGTTATAAGTTTCTTTAGTTTGCCATACATGGAATAATTATTCTCTTGCTTTCACCATTTGGCCCTGGGCTTTATAGGAAAATCAAAGCAGAACATGGTCCAGGTGTCTCAAAGAACTCCTATGGCTAGTGTGAAAAATAAGTTTCCCTGAAACCATTGTTTAAAATCATAGCAGCACCAGGATAATTATTATGGAAACAATAAAAGGGATTTGTGTAAGAAACAAGTGATGGGTTTAAGATTCCTTGGTGGACATTAGGAACAAGTCAGTTTGAGAAGCCTGGGTCACAAGTAGAAACAGTTAGACATTGTCATCCTATGTCCACTCCAGATGGTTAGCCTTATCTGTACTTTGACTTACAGTGATAGGAGGCATGTATGTAGTTTTCTTTTTGAAATCTGAAAGTCCGTTCAGGGTTTGTAACAGAATCCTTAATGTATAGGGCTTATACTGTATATTTTTGAAAGAGGGACTCTCTTCTGGAATAACATATTGGAAAAAAAATAAACAAATGCAAACTTCCCAACTAGAATATTTACTTCATATCACTGCAAACAACAACAATGAAAAAGTACCTATCAGGTTGGGTTTTTCCCTCTTTATACAGATGTCTCTGTCTTCATCCAAAATGTATTTTTCCGTTCTCATTTATTGTGGTCCTTTTGTTTTAGATGATGGAAAGTTTTTTTAACTGCAAATTATTTTCGTTAGATATAATTTAAATTCAGCTGATCATAAGTCTTTCTCACTTCCAATGAAATTTACTCTCTCAATAGTCCCTGTCCAAGTATAAAATGGCTTAGTAGACTTTCATTACCAAATCTTCTTATATAATTATCCCCATCGGGTACACCGTGGTTGTACATTGAATTAAGGCTTACTAAAATAGAGAATATTTTTTCCAACAAAGCGTGTTTATGAGAAAATATGCCCGCTATGTAGGAAAAAATAAGCACATATTGAAATAGGTCACCAATGGGAGAATACATGGAGAGAGAAAATAAAATTACATTATCACACTGGCACAAAATCCACCTCCCCCACACCTCACCCACTGCTATTTTTTCCTTCCAAAGGCACAGACAAGGCAGGACCAAGGTGTTCATTTATCTACTCATCTCTGTGTACCCATAGGGAATATGTAAGACGCACTGAGGCCTATAAAGCTGATGTGACTTTTCCTATGACACACAGTTTATAACTGGTAAAGGCAGAACTAGAATTCAAGCCTCTGATTACCATTGTCATCTATTATTTATTCTCTTCTCCCTCTGGCTGGAATTACATGTAAGGATCACGTACATCAAGAAGCATATTAAGTCCAGGAAGATGATGCAATCTCTCAGAGAAAATGTAAGAAGTTAGAAGAAAAACGTTTAAGGCAGAATCCTAGGCTGTGCCAGTATTCAAAACACAGGGAGAAGTAGGGGTGCTAATCAAAGTGATGATGAAGAAAGGGCCAGGGTGCCCACAGGAAAGCCAAGAGACAACAGAACCATGAATGTTAAGGAAGAAGGAAATTTTGAAAGGAAATATACAACATTACGAAAGGATTCAAGGTCATGCTTTCTTCTTGAAACTCTTCTTTGCTTCTGTGATATCACATTCTCCTGTTTATTTGTTTATTTACTTCCTTATGCCTTCCTAGCTATGCTTCATCCTACTTTGCTGGTTGCTCCATTCCTGGTGAGCCTCTAATTTTTAAATGCATCAGATCTAAGTCTTGGGCTCCCCTTCTTTTTTCTATCTACAGTCACTAAATGACCCGATTCCGTCCCACCACCTTAAATATCCTCCACATGCTGATGACCCAAATTCTGTGTCTCTAAGATCTGCTTCTCCTGAGAAGTCCTGACTTGTGTATACAAAGTTCTCCTTGTCATTCACATATACTTTTCAAACTCAACATGTCAGTTCCAGATTCTCACCCCCAAAACTGCTTCTTTTCAAGCCTCCTCCATCTCAGTGAATGATACTAGATATCGTCTGTTGCTTACATTAAAATTCCAAGTTTCCCATAATTATTCTTGGCCTCTTCAACATGCTATATCCAACCTAGCTCTGTTTACTCTAATTAAAAGTCACATCCTGAATGTGTAATCCACTCCTCTTTTTCTCTACCATCACTAGGTTAATCCTAACATCATCTTCTCCTTTCTTGACTCCTGTAATTATCTCCCTACTGTTTTCTCTTTCCATTCTTGATCATCCATCATCTATTCTTCAGAAAGAAGAGGAAATTGATTTAAAACATGATTCAGATCTTATTTCCTCCCTATTTAAAACCCATGCATCTCTATCTCAATTAAATTCAAGCTATGATTATGCTCTGGTCAGCACAGTGCTATAGGATTTAGCCCTTACCTAATACTTCAATGTCACTGTGCACTGCTTTCTCCTTGTTAATTTTCTTCCAAAGTCACAGAGCTTTTATGTCACTGTTGGGCTTTAAATATGACAAACCCACTTCCATTTCAAGGCATTTGATCTTGCTTTTCTTTTACTTGGAAGACTTTCCCCTGATCTTTGCATGGGTAATTATTTCTTGTCATTCAAATGTTACCATATTTGTCAACTTCTGAGAGAGGCCTTCACTGAGCAGTCAGACATCACCTAGTGCATTACCCTATTTTAAATATCTATATGGCATCCTACTATCTGATATTTCCTCTGTCTATTCTCTAAAAATGTAAGCTGTCTGAAAACAAAGTCTTTACTTGATCCCAGAATTATACCTGATATAGCACATATTTAACATGTATTGATTGAAATAACAATAAAATATTTTTATCAGGTGGTCGTTGGATGCTTTAGATATGATATGGAGTTGGAATACGAGTTGAATGAACTAGGCATATTTTTTTCCCATATAACCAACTGCCTACTCAGTTGTTTGATACAATATTAGGGCTATGGAAGTGGACAAGGCAGTCACAGGCCTTGTTCACTGGAGAAAGGAGAGTCATTTAAATATAATCATATAATTCAAATATAATCACATAATATTTGCTCTTGTCATAAGATTTATGGGAGAAAAATGCATTGTGCTTTGAAGCATGTAACCAGGGGATGTAACTATCTAGATATCAGGGAATATAATCTAAAGAAGTGGAATTTAAGAGCCACATAAGGTTCTGAAGGATGAGTGGGAATCTGTAATACTATTTCTTGGTGACCACTTTTTTGCGTTATGTAAATAATGAGAATATAATTATACCCAAGGGATAGAAATGCCTTATCTAATTATTAGCCATGAGAAATATGTATCTCTCACTACAGATGACTGAAGCAATAAATATATTTGGATTTCTGATTTAAAAATAGGTCTTATAAGAGCTTAGTAGGAGTACATTTTCTGAAAAGTCATTGATATGGTATTAATTAATAAATGGAATGACAGTACCTACAAATTTAGGTACCAGATGGTAGTCTGTCATGAATGCTCCAAAGGCCGATTTCCTGTTAGACACTGTCTCTCTCTGTGCAGTTTTCAATTTCAATAAGTTTTATGAAAGCATAAAAATTTTTCTTATGCAAAAGAGATAAAATTTGTATCTTTCCTGCCATTTGTTTCTATTATAATTATTTTCCATAGCCAATGACATCAGAAATAAATTTTTTTCCATGTCTGCTTCAGGCAAGGTTTTGAAGTCCTAAATATATGAGATTTTTATTTTTATATTATATAAAGCCCTGATAGGGCTGAATTCATATTTTTTTTTTGGATGAGAAACATTGCTACAGATCATCTAGTTAAACAGATTAAAAATAGCAGGGTGAGGAAGGGGAAAGAGAGACAAAAATGATGTTAATGTTCATGGAGGTGAAGGAATTTTCTAGTAAGTACCGGGCTAGTTAGAAAACACAGAATTCAGTAATTTGCTCACTAAATTCTACATCTGAAACTAATATTACACTGTATGTTAACTAACTGAAATTTAAATAAAAACTTAAAGCTAAAAACAAAACAAAACAAAAAACAAGGAATTTGTCTTAACATCTATGCTCTTGTCATGACATCAACAAAGGAAATACAGAAATATTTCATAGTATTATTACAATTTTCTATTACTTTTTCTAGTTCCAAAAAGCCTAAGATCCATGTTCTTCACAGTATATAAGGTCTTTCTTACCCTATTGGCTATGCATACCTTCTGGCCCACTTTCTACTACTCCTTCCTTTCAATCTTGTAGTTCATGAATACTTGTATTTCACTAAAACAGAGGTGTGTTTTTAAACCCTTATGCTTTTCTCATGCTGTTCTTGTGTCTAGAATGACTTTCCTGGGCCTTCTCTATCAGACAAACGCTGCATTCTCCACTCCTACGGGAAATGATCCCCCAAACTAGGCAGGGTTCAATGTCTTCCTTAGATGCTTCCATAGAAGTCCCTGTTTCCTCCTAAATATATAATGTCTTTGAGAGAAATCAAGGTATCTTGCTTTGTCATTATATGTTCAATATGAATCATAGTGCCAGGTGCATATTATGTCCTTCCCATTGTTTTTTATTAAAGAAAATTAACACCCTGAAGTCATTAACTTATTTACCCAAAGTTTTATTTTACCTGAGAAATGATATGATTCACTTCTATGCTTATTATTTGGACAGTAATTTAAAATTTATTTTTACATATTATATTTAAATTATTCCTTAAAATTTACATATTTGATTTCTGCTTAAAGCTAACTTCAATGTTACTGAATCTAATTTTTGTCTCCCCTGGTTTATTTTTAATATTTTCACTTCAATTGAATATATTTGGGAAAAAATAACTGCTTTTAACAGTGTAGTAAAAAAATCAAGCTGACAATTTTCTATTTGCAACTCTAAATCACCAATTTCTAAGTCATAGAATCTTAGAATTGAAGAGTATTATAGGGCTGAACTCATCCAATAGTTAATAACTCAGGATGAATAATTCATCCTAGTTATTATCAGAAGAGCTGTGTATGTTGCACTACAGCCAAACTCTTTCAACTATACAGTGATGTCTTTTCTGCTGCATATTTGCTAAAAGTTAACTACGCCAATAGGTATCAAAAGCCTAAAAGGAAGATAATTCACTCAATTGGGAGATTGTTTTCTCATCCCGATAGCTTACTACACTTTCTTCAAATTATAGAGCAAATTATTGAGAAAGCCCTCGGCCTGGCTCAGTAATTGATAAGTACGTATGTACTTTTTTAGCAAATTTGGAATTAGTTTTCCTGTTTTGAGATCCAACTTGCTAAAGATCTGCCCCTGACATCACACAGCTATGCATGAGGTATACCATATTGTTCTAGGCAATCCCGTATGAAGAAGGAGTCTAAGTGTATTTTAATGTCCTCCCAAACTTGAGGACTTGAGAGCTTGCCAGTTTCTGCTTCTCCCTCTGATGATGCCTCCTTGTCTTGCTGTCGATTGCTGGATATTTCTTTGAATAGAACATGATGAGCTGTTCTGTCTGACTATAGGTTCCAACCATGGTCATGCCCTACACACTAGTTTGGCTCTCTTTCATATTGATCTTGGTCTAAAGCAAAATTTATTCTATCTCTTTAGAAACTGCACTATGGTATAGCGGTTACCAAATGTGACACCAGTGCTATGGACAGATCAATAACCCAAAACTCAGCTCTGCCCTGGTATATTTCCCCACAACACCATTGCTCGTATCACTGAGATTTATCATGTTTGAAGGCTAAGCTGGCCAGGTTATAACAACATGAGCTGCACCTACTCAGGTCTGTAACTAAAAATATCAAAACGTTTTATCTTGAAACACTGGGATAACTCCTTAAAACCTGTTGCTGTGATGGTACCTTAAATAAAACAATTAAAAAAAAACCCAATAACTGCAGAAGATACAGAAATATTAAACAGTAGTCAATAACTTTGACATGTATTTGATTCCTAGTCTTAACTTCAGTTCTCCTTTAATATGACAAAATTTAACATAAATTTTACCATCTGATCCATTTTCAAGTGTACAGCTCATTATCCTTACTTACACTCACCCTGCTGTGGGGCCATCTACCTCATCTTTCCAAACTGAAATCCTGTGCCCATTAAACACCAGCTCCCTGGAAACTACCATGCTTTTTTGTCTCTATAAATTTGACTACTTCATGTGCCTCAAACAGGAGGAATTATACAGTATTTGTCCTCGTTTTCATTGTCCTCAAGGTTCATCCATGTTGTGGCATGTGGCAGTTTTCTTCTTTTTTACAGCTGAATAATATTCCATGTATATCACATCATATATATATATATGTGTGTGTGTGTGTGTATATATATATATATATAAAATATAAATATTTTTATAACAAATAAATATAATTATATATATTTATATATGTGTGTGTACATATAATATATAAATATATAATAACATATAAATATTTTTATAATAAATAAATATATTTATATATATTTATATATGTGTGTATATATATAATATATAAATATATAATATATAAATATAATGTATTATATAATAATATATAAATATTTTTATAATAAATAAATATATTTATATATTTTATATATATTTATACATATATAAAATATATAATTTTACTTATTTTGACTTCTTCAAGTGTAGAAATAATCTGCACATACACACACAAAGGAGTGTTTAGTAGCAGCATTATGGATAATGTTGACAGCACAAAGAGAGTCTAGATGTCCATCCATGAGGAAAAGAGCTACACAAATTATGGACTCTCAATAGGATAAAATGTCATTTAATATAGAGATATAAAAAATGAATCGAAGTATAATGAGATTGTTAAGAGCTTGTTGCTTGGGTTATAGAGCCAGTGCCGCCTCTTACAAACTGGGTTAACTCAGAAAGTTGCTAGAGTTCACTGAGCCCCATTTTTCTCATTTAAAAAGTTAGATGACGAGAGTATTTAAAAATTTTTCTTCAATGTTTATTTTTTGAGAGAGAGAGACAGAGACAGAGTGCAAGCATGGGAACAGCAGAAAGAGGGAGACACAGAATCCAAAGCAGGATCCAGGGTCCAAGCTGAGCTGTCAGTACAGAGCCTGATGCCAGGCTCGAACTCATGGACCGCGAGATCATGACCTGAGCTGAAGTCAGACGCTTAACCAACTGAACCACTCAGGTACCCCAGTGATAGTATTTTTTTTTTTTTTTTATGAAAAGTTACTTGTGATTACTAAATAAATGACATACACAAAGCAATTAGTTAAACATCTGATATAACAGCTGAAAAAATGTTAGTTATGGTTATTAATTTTTACTGAGTGTCAGCATGTTGGCTCCCTGCTATATTCTACAGATGATAAATGAATAACAAAGAATCTCTGAATTTGTGGGGCACTTGGTGGCTCAGTGGGTTAGGCATCTGACCCTTGATCTCGGCTCAGGTCATGATGCCACAATTTGTGAGTTTGAGCTCCACACCGGGCTCTGAGCCGATGGTGTGGAGCCTGCTTGGGATTCTGTCTCTTCTTCTCTCTGCCCCTCCCCAGCTTGTGTTCTTTCTCTCAGAAATTAATAAATAAACTTCAAAAAAGAAAGGATCTCTGAATTTGAGCAGTTCACATACAAGTGGAGAAACATTCCTAAACTCTGAAACACACATTGAGTTTTGACCCTTATGTATGCAATTTAGTTTCATCCTCATACCTGGAAATAGGTTTACGAAATAATGTTAAAAGTAAAAAGCAGAACATCAAATGTATGAGATTACAATTATGAAAGCTATATTTCAGAGACAGGTACACACATATACTTACTTCAAAACGAGTGAATGTTTGCAAAGATTTTTACATGTACAACTATCTAAAATCATTAAAAATAATAAGAATACAGTAATTAACAGTATGTAAAAATCACTTAAAGAATCTGGGATATGATTAAGCACCAAGGATTTGGGTTTCATGAAAAAAAAAAAAATAAGCAAGACTCTGTCCTTTTTCAGGCCAGAATCAGAATGTTTTTGCTAATAAGGTTTTAGATATAATTTTGTCCAAAATCTTCAGTTCATAGATGAGGAATCTGAAGTTTGGAGATGTTTAAAGGTTTGCAACAACTATGAATAGAAGTCTCTATCCTGAAGTCTCTCCTCTGACCCATAAGTTAACTTCTGAATAAGCTTTTGTAGAGTTCATTTTTGGTAATCTTCAGCATCTTTAATGGCACACAAGGTCCTTTCCCCCTCTTATCAGTCGCATGGAACATATAGAACTTGACGTAGGCTGTCTTTAACACATTTTTAAAATTTACCTTCTTAAGGAATCCATTATTTAAACACAGTATTTCCCACTATACATGCTATTTATTATAATGCACAACATTGAAGATCAGCCCCAGTCTACAGAACAAGTCTCTGAAGGCAATAAAATAGAATTTTTAAAAGTTCACTTTTGCAGTCTTTTAAGGCATAGTAGTAAATATTCTGAAAGCCTGTAAAGTGCATTTAATAGATGTTGCACTGGTTGTAACTTGGTTTACTATATAATTACACTGGCTTCTTTTTTGATACCTATACAAATAAGGATTTGCCCTCTTATTGCTTTGAAACTTCTTTTATGTATTTGGTAAATGAGCCTATAAAGTAATTTTTTTTACATTTTTTATTATTATTTTAGAGAGAGAACACAAACAGGGGAGAGGGGCAATGGGGGGGAGAGACAGAGAGAGAGAGAGAGAGAGAGAGGGCGAGAAAGAAAGAAAGAAAGAAAGAAAGAAAGAAAAGGAGAAAGAGAGAATCTTAAGCAGTCTCCAAGCTCAGCATGCAGACTAATGTGGGGCTCCACCCCATGACCCCGAGATCATGACTTGAACTAAAATCATGAGTCAGATGCTCAACCAACAGAGCCACCAGTGCCCCCAATAGAGTAATTTTTAAATCACTGCCACCACTGTTGGAAATGTGGTTTCCAAAGCTATTGTTGTCTGTTTGTGGACTCTATCTTGGATCATATAGTGGGAAGGTAGCTCTCAGACTTGAAAGTACCCTAACATTTTGTTCTTCCATGGAGATCTTTTCTTGAACTTCTTTTTTATTGGAAAGCATATTTTTTTCTAAAAGACTGATGGAGAGCATTTGAATGATAATCTAAATATTTTCCTGGCTTTCGCTGAAAAAGATATAATGTCTTGGCTTAGAAAAAAGCTTCTTATTTTGCTATACATTTAGAAAGCATCCAGCATATTTTCTATACAGTCAACACAATCTTTGAAGCCATCTGCAGTTTGCAACAATTTTATAGTTTAGTAGCTTAAATTGATGGGAAAATGAGCTGCTGACAGACATGTTTTTCCAAATTGATATTTGAAGATGGTGCAGCCAAAATACTTGGCACGAAGCAGCGGAGAAAATGAGGCGTGTGTATCTACAGAACACAACTCTGTATTGCAGCACAAGCTAAAAATGCTTAAAGCCTGAGATATTACTATTTCTCTTAAGTTCTATATTGTAGTCTTTGATGAAACATTGCACTAAACTGCAGAAAGACCGCAGTATTTTTTTCTCTTATCCAGCTAGATACAGATGTTCCAGGTATCGGCAAGTCCCCATGAAAAAGTAAGTGCCCTTTTAAATAGGCCCCCTTTCGAGTGTCGCTTATGTATTGATTAATTAAACCTTCAGCTATGAAAAAGAAAGAACACAACAACAAAAAAGCCCATCCTATGTATTACAGTGGTAAGGAAACTATTGACTTCAATGTACTTTTCAGGATTCTAGCTGTTTACATTTTTGTGTCATATTGCTAAATTTACTAAAGTCTTTGCACTGCACATACACACAAAGGTACACCGCACACACAGTCATACGTAGTGCTTCAAAGAAAAAAAAAATTCTGTAGTACAAAAATTTTGGTGTTTCATTTTTTGTATTGTCTTTTCATTGTTTACTCTGAATCCAAATAATGATGATGTTGCTCTAAGACTATGGGTAAAAGAGAGAGGCAAACCATAAAACAGACCCTTAACTAGAGAAAACAGACTAAAAACAGGCTAAGGGTTCCTAGAGGGGAATGGGCCAAATGGGTGATGGGCATTAAGGAGGGCACTTGTGATGAGCACTGGGTGCTATATGTAAGTGATGGATCATTAAGTTCTACTCCTGATACTAATATTACACAATATGTTAACTAATTACAATTGAAATAAAAACTTTGAAATAAAAAGAGAACTAAAAAATAAAAGATTCCACAACCTTCAGTATATATACATTTTGTAATGTTTATTTTTTCAACGTTTATTTATTTTTGGGACAGAGAGAGACAGAGCATGAACGGGGGAGGGGCAGAGAGAGAGGGAGACACAGAATCGGAAACAGGCTCCAGGCTCTGAGCCATCAGTCCAGAGCCCGATGCGGGGCTCGAACTCACGGGCCGCGAGATCGTGACCTGGCTGAAGTCGGACGCTTAACCGACTGCGCCACCCAGGCGCCCCTGTAATGTTTATTTTTGAGAGAGAGATTCACAGAGCGTGAACAGGGGAGGGGCACGGAGAGGGGGAGACACAGAGTCCGAAGCAGGCTCCAGGCTCTGAGCTGTCAGCACAGAGCCCAATGTAGGGCTCGAACCCTTGAACTGCGAGATCAAGACCTGAGCAGGAGTCAGAGGCTTAACCGATTAAGCTACCCAGGTGCTCCTCATCCGTACATTTGTTTAAAAGGGTATTTTCAAGCAAGTTTTTTTTGAATTACAAAAGCTAAATTTGTATCTTTTCTTGCTTTTAGTACCTAACTGATCACTGCTTCTGGACATTTAATTAACTCAGTCAACAGACACTTATCAGGCACTATACTCATGAATGAGATGTCATTCAGGTAGAGTTTTGCCACCCCTGAATGTCACCGTCCTTTCTCCTTAGAGACTCATGATTTGTAGCCCAGGTCAAAGAGGGGACCCTTGGACATTAACTCAGCCCAAAGGGGACGTGAAAAGGTACCTGAGGGGCCAACACTAAAGTGTCTCTAGTCCTCTATTTTCAGAGTTACAACTTTCTGGTGGAAAAATCATCATTGTTATTTATGTTGCTCCTCCCTGCTGACCACCACTGTGATTCCAGTATGCCCTGTGATAAGATCATGTGGATTACATACCAAATATACACAAATACACGGTATTTTCTATGTGGAAAGCACTGGAATGGGTTTTAAAGGTACTATTTTTAGGGGAAAAACAGTTCCAGACAGCACCCAAACCACTTAGTGAAACCTAAAATATTTTCACAATAACCTAGGACTAGATTAACTAAGATGCACTAACAGTAGTTATTATTCTCCATTTATTTAAACCGTGAAGCACATTTCTCCAGCCCACAGTTGTGATTCACAGAGACACAGAATATGCCACCTCAGTAATCCCGCAACCACTCAGCTGTAGTTCTGCATACTCAGTATCCTTCCAGGGAGGCCAAGTGTTATCAGGGAGCGCTAATGAATGACCACTTTACACAATGCTTGCAATTACCATGCAAAATGCTCAGCTAGGCCTGAAGCCATGTGGATTTGTCCAATTTCAGATTTCATCAAAACTTAAATACCAGCTTAGTTTCTATAAAAGGCGCATCCATTTACAAAGAGGTCATGTATTCCAAACAGTGGTTCTCAACTTGAGTTCTTAAAGATTTTTAAAATTTATTTTAGAGGGAGAGGGAGAGAACACACGAGTGGGGGAGGGACAGAAGGAGAGAGGGAATCCTAAGCAGGCTCCACACTGAGAACAGAGCCCGATGTGGGGGCTGGATCTCATGACCCCGGGATCATGACCTGAGCCAAAATCAAGAGTTTGATGCTCAGTCGACTGAGCCAGGCAAGCACCCCTCAATTTGAGTTCTTAAAAAGAGTTTAAGCTTTTGTTAGATTTAGATTGATTTAGTCAAATGTAATTCAGATAGAAAGTTGAAAATTTTGGGGACACCTGGGTGGCTTAGTCGGTTAAGCGTCTGACTTCAACTCAGGTCACGATCTCACGGTTCGTGAGTTCGAGCCCCGCGTTGGGTTCTGGGTTGATGGCTCAGAGCCTGGAGCCTGCTTCGGATTCTGTGTCTCCCTCTCTCTCTGCCCCTCCCCCGTTCACGCTCTGTCTCTCTCTGTCTCAAAAATAAATACACGTTAAAAAAAAAAATTAAAAAAAAAAAGAAAGTTGAAAATTTTGTAAAACTAAATGAGTGAAGTCCCTCAGTCTACATGAATTTGAAATTAAATGAACTAGCCAGCGGTATGATTGTTTCAATTTTAACAAATAAGAGAGCATTCAGTAAATGTTCACTGAACAACTAGTAGATGTTAGGCACTACTCTATATCCTTGAGGTACAGGTGTGAGCTGAATAGGCAGTATCCCTGCCCCTCATGAAGCTGTCACTCTGCGAGGAGACACAGACAGCAAAGGTAATTATACAGTGGAATGCCAAGCAGTGATAAATGTCACGGAAAGAAAGCAGCCCAAGAGTATAGAGAGTGACACACGGGCAGGCTGAGTGAGGGCTGTTCACGTGAAGGTAAAGGTGATAAAGAAAGGCTTCTCATGTCTATAACTTCTCTTATATAACCTGACGGATGAGCAGAAACCTCTATGGAGTGAGAGGTGGGCCATGGGGAGAGCGCCCTAGGCAGAGGGATGGTGACGTGAGTTCCAGGAGTGGGTGAGTTCCAGGAGCCATAATAGGCGACACTGACCGTCTTTATAGGTTGCTATAAAGAACAGAGAGAATGTTAGAAAGTGGGGTTAAGAGAAGTAGCCAAGGCTATGTCACAGAAGGCCTTTATGCTGTGTTAGGGACAAGCTGGTCCCCCATTAAGTATGAAGTTTCCAAGAAATGATTTCATCTGGGGAAAAGAAAAGTTTGTGCCATCTTTTTATTATCTTTTAAAGTGTGTGTGATGCACACACAAGAATATATGTGCAGGTAAGTATACTGGACAACTCTGGTCTCCTGACTCACATCCTCTGGGCCTTTTCATTTCTCCCGCCATACCTGCCACAACCATCTTGCCTCGACTGAGTGGCCGTCTCTCACCTGGAAGCTGAGGCTTCCCCAAAGCCACTCCATGGGAGGCCTGGGGGAACTGACCTGGCATTCCTGCCCAGCCTGGAAGTAGACAGTTAATGCTCCATGGGGCTACCCTTGACTAAAAACATCACAAGCCAGGGATGAATGGCTCTCTGCAGTTCTGAGGTATATTCTTTTGGTTCCACCAAAGGTACTAGAAGGTTTGAGTCTCAGTTGTCCTCAATAACTCAACTGGCTTTCCCTTCTTCTCTGTTCACTTCCTCCCAAAGTCCCAGTTCTGCTTCCTGGAATCCCTTCCCCCAAATAAACTAGCTGCATGCCAGCCCTTGTCTCAGGCTCTATTTTGCTAGAGGAAGACAGCAAGTTAAAAGATTTGAAATATAAATATATAAAATACAATACCCTTGGGTACATCACCCAGTTCAATAATTGGCGTACTCTTGTAACTTGCAGCCAACAATGTCTCTTCTCTGTCTCGTTCCTCAGCCACCACTACCCCAGCCCCCTCCCCAGAAGCTGGCCAAGGAACCACAGTCACAAGTTTTGGTTTCATCACTCTTTTACCATAGTTTTGTGTGTGTGTGTGTGCGTGTGCGTGTGTGTGTTTAGTTTTATCACGCATTTATATATCGTAGAAGAATATATTGTTTTTCTTTTTTCTGTCTTTGAGCTTTCGGTACCATAAAATGTGCAGTTTTCCGCAACCTTTTTTTTTTACCTTTTTTACCCAAAGTATGTTTCTAACATTCATCCTTGTTTTATGAAGTTGTAGTTTCAATCCTGTATAATAATATAATTTACTTACCACAATTTATTCGTTTTTTCCTGTCAATAGGCATTTGGCAGTCAATAGCATTGTTTTGTTACTTTCAGCACTTTTGTGCACATGTCCTGGTGCACATATGCAAGAGGGTCCCTTAGGCTCTGTATCCAATGCGGTGGCACCTTGCCACGTGTGGCTACTGAGCTTTGGAAATGTGGCTAGTCTAAACTGAGACACACTGTAACATATAAAATATGTACCAGATTCCAAAGAATAAGCCTAAGAAAGAATGAAAATATCTTTCAAATACTTTTAGAATATTGATTGCATGCTTAAATGCTGCTACTTGTGTGGGTTATGTGAAATGCATTGTTGAAATTAATTCACCTGTTTCTTTTACTTTTTAATTTTCTTAAGTCTATTTATTTATTTTCGAGAGAGACAGTATGAGCAGGGGAGGGACAGAGAAAGAGAGAGAGAGAGAGAGAGAGAGAGAGAGAGAATCCCAAACAGGCTCCACCCTGTTAGTGCAGAGTCCAAGGTGGGGCTTGAACTCAGGGTACCATGAGATCATGACCTGAGCCCAAACCCAGAGGCGAGAGTCAGACACTTAACTGACTGAGCTACACAGGCGCCCCATCTTTTACTATTAAAAAAAATGTTTTTAATGCTTATTTATTTTTAAGAGAGAGAGAGTATAAGCAGGGGACGGACAGAGAGAGTGGGGAGACAGAGAATCAGAAGCAGGCTAGAACCCACTCATTCTGAGATCATGACCTGAGACCAAGTCAGACGCTCAACTGACTAAGGCAACCAGGTGCCCCTTTTTTTACTTTTTAAATATGGCTACCAGAAAATTTTAAATGCTCACTTTGGCTTGCATTTGGACAGCACTAGTCTAGGATGATGCTACTCAAAATGTGTTTCCCCAACTAAATATAGCAGCGTCACAGGGGCAAAATCTCTGGCCCCAACCCCAACTACCTTTCAGAAATACAAAATTCAAAATGAATGAATGAATGAATGAATGAATATGTAAATAAAAACAAAGGAAAAGACAAGACATGGAATCCAGTAAACAGGAAAGAAGGGCAGCATACAGAGTACTAATCTAGATCAAAGCCGAACACAGAGCTCTGGTAAGATCCCTGAAAAAATAAAATACATGATTAGACTGAGAGGTTAATAAAAGAAGGAAAGGATAGATTTATTATAAACAGTACATACACACAAATAATTAAAAATTTCAAGGAAAGAAAAGCAGCAGCAGAAGTGAAACGGGATTAGTCACTCCTGGATTTTTAAGAAACAGTATTTATAGACAATTATGAAAAGAGCTTTCAGGGAATAGGATGGGGGAGATTGTATCCATATTTTACAAAGTGGATCATCAAAGAGACCATCTGTACTTGAGAGAGCATGAAATAAGAAGGTAATGTATCACTTACAGATATAAAGGGACTTAAAAAAAAAGGAACTAAATCATGAGAAAAAAACATATATATCCCCAATATGGGAGGAGGGGAGCTAGAGGTCTGGCAAAAACAAGATAAATTTTCTCTCATGGCAAAAGATAGTCAGTGACTGCAATGATGGATGGAGAACCAGTGCTAGAAGAATATTATTTTCCAGAAGAAAGAGCTAACGGTGTTCACCTCTAAAGAATAAGTCTGTAGTATGAAATGTCAGGGGAATCACTGCTTATAATTAATTTGTATAAATTACTTCATAAAAATATGAAAAACTATAAAGTACTAGACATAAAGTTAGATCCCTAGATGTGGTTACATGGGATATATAATATATGGATATATGCTACTTAAATATAGTCCATAATTCAATTATGATATTAATTTCTTTTGTTGACATGTTTGTAGATTTCCTCAGATTCTTCCAAGTTTAATTTTTATGATGTTTGCTTTTGTTTTTACATGCATACACCACTATGCTATCCTTTTAAAAGTTTGAAGTTATTTTTGATGCCTCTGTCTTCATTATTGATATTTAATGAAGCAAAAAATTATTCACCTCAAAAATTGTTTTCTTCTATGAGAAGAGTTAAAAAATTAAGGTATAGCTTAGACAATACTTCAGAATTTACGTCAAAAAAGCACTTACGGGTACATAAAAGCAAGCCATACATAATGAACTAAATATTCTAGAAAAAGAATGGAATTTTGCATGAGTGGATGCGATGAGAAAAGCAAGGTTTAAGAGCTGATTTTATAGAATATAAATAAAGTTTATAAATATAATATACAGTACATATAATATATCATATATACATATAAAACTTATTTTATATAGTGTTGTATATAATATATAATACAAAATAACATATTTTTATAAAATATTTAAAAACGTATATAAATGTAAGTTATAAAAACTGATTTCATGGGGCGCCTGGGTGGCTCAGTCAGTTGAGCGTCCGACTTTGGCTCAGGTCATGATCTCGCAGCCCGTGAGTTCGAACCCTGCATCGGCTCTGTGCAGACAGCTCAGAGCCTGGAGCCTGCTTCCGATTCTGTGTCTCCCTCTCTCTCTGCCCCTCCCCTGCTCATGCTCTGTCTCTCTCACTCTCAAAATTGAATGTTAAAAAATAAATAAATTTAAAAACTGATTCCATAAACGCCAAAAGAGAAATTATTCAATTTTAATTTTTAAAAATTTTTTGTTTATTAATTCATTTTTTGAGAAATAGGGAGAGAGAGAGAGAGAGCAAGCTGGGAAGGGCAGAGAGAGAGGGAGGAAGAATTCTAAGCAGAGCTGTCAGCACAGAGCCTGATGGGGGCTCGAACCCACAAACCGTGAGATCGTGACCTGACTCAAAACCAAGAGTCGGATGCTTTACCCACCGAACTACCCAGGTGCCCCAATAAATTATTTTAAAGATCAGAAACAACCTCACAGTTTCTACCATTTTTGCAATGAGTGTGCCTAGTGTTTGAATTTTCCCTTTATTTTTTTCAGTGATTGGTGAATGGCAGCCCCACGTAGATAAACAGCCCAAGGTCCTCATATATTAATGACGTTTGCAAAATTTGGTTGGTAAAAATCTTGTTGTGAGACTTATGGCTCTAGATAATTATTTTCTTTGGGGTCAGTACGCTATTTATGCAGATTTTTTCTAAACGGGAAAACATGGTAAGCAGATAAACTATATTTGCGATCTTTACACACAAAAAAGGTTAGTTTAACTTTTGATTAGGTTAGTTTTGATTAGGTTAACTTTTGAAGGTTAGTTTAACTTAACAATCTAGATAAAAAATTTTGTTGTCTTATATTTCACGTGTTTGAGTTATTAGGAATAATTGTAATGATAACCCAACTGTAAAGAGCTGATTCACAGAGCACATATCATGCTAGCAACTTTGCAGTCTGGGTCACTACTGCTGAATCCTGCAAACAGCTGACGCAGTGACATTCCAATAATGGAGAGTGATTACAATCCATGGAATGACTTGTCAATAATTCGTATATGGTCATAACCTCAACACCATTGGTTGTGTTGATCAAATTGTGGATTTAGCTTAATATCTATAATAAAGCTTAATTCTTTTAATCATTAAGTATAACAACAAGTGAATACAAACACCTTTTCCCTTCATCTTTTCAGACAGCTTTTGATTTTACTCTTGATGTTAACAATTCAAAAGTATACACACTCCACTTGAGTCCCAACGTTAGTGCTCAGTTGATTCATGAAGCATCTCAATTCGAGAGCAATAGATCTCTGTCTGATTGTTGATCAGAATAATTTTAGCGACTGTTTTTGTGGAATGAGGTTTTCTGGTAGTGCCACAGAATTTCAGAGAAAGAAGAAAGCTATTGTATAATTTATACAAACTCTATCTCCTCGGTTTTTAAAAGACTAATCTAAAACAGAAATTAAGGAAGTTGCTACCATCAGAGAGCCAATGGTCTGAAACTTTAAACATGCTTTCCCTAACTGATAAAGTATGTGCACTTATGTTTTAACTTAGGAGCCTTAGGCAGATTCTGAGTCTGGAGGCAGACATATCTATCAACTGAAAGAAAGAAAAAAAAATACCCAGTTTTTCAAATCAAGGAATTGAGGGACTACTGAATCATCAATAAACTGACTTTCTAGGATTATAGATGAGCTGTTCACTATCTGGTTCTTCTCAGCCATGTTGATAGCTCCAGACATATCTGGTTTATAAAACAATAGACTCCTTATTCGGGGGAAAACAGCTGTAATAGCTGTTCAAGAGATGGGTGGTATTCTACTTTGTTTAAAATATTTAAATTTTATATGGCTGAAAAGACAACGTTTTATTGTTTGGTAATAAAGTGTGGAACAATTGCTGTTTCAGGGCATTCTCTATAATAGGAGTCTGTAGATTTTCTACAATGTTTTTCATTCACTAATTGGAACCAGGACATTAGCTGTAGTGATTTATATCTCTGAATTCCTTTTTAAATTGGCTTGTACAGTCTTTAAAACTCTTTAGCTCAGTTTACCAGCCAGTTTGATACACACTATTGTTTTATTTGTGAATGTATTGAAATTATGTGTAAAGCTTACATTATTTCACTTTTAGAATATGAACAAACATTAAATCCCAATGTTCCATTGGCTACCAGAAATCTAATAAATAAATAATTCACAAAGAATGAATTTATTCATTTAAACATGTCTCCTTGAATTTAAAAAAATATTTAATGCTTCAAACTAATAGAACAAAATGATGAATATGCTATTACAGATACTTGAAGTTTGCCTTTTATATGCCTTCTAAAAGAAAATTGAGATTATTAGTATCTCATACTGATGTTATACATTAAAATTATTTTACATTTATAACTATTTCTGGATCTTTTAGCAAATAAACTGACAAGCATAGGTGAAAAATAATCTTTAGCCAACTACCTTTGATAAGTATGGCAGCCAGAATCAAAGGAGAGTGAATAAGCTTTAGAAATTGATTGCATTCCACTGAAATTGTGACATTTTCTCAAAAGGAAAATCATAAAACTCTCCCAAAAGATCATTTAGTTATGAAAAGTACTTCTGCCTCTCTCTCCCCCTCCTTGGCTTTGTTTACTAAATTGCTCATAAACCCAATTAGGTTTTTCTTCTTCCACTTTCGCCTGTCAGACATAGACTCTTCTCAGGCAGATTTTTCCACAAGGACAATTTCCACATCTTCAGGCATGAAATTGACTCCAGGCTTGCTCTATAGCCGATTGCAAGACGGTTTGTTTACTGTGCGCTATGACCTTTCCTCTTCATCCTCTGTGACTGACTGAAGGCATCAGATCCTGTTTCCTGAGGCTTCTGGTACCCTGTACTTGCTTTATTCCTTCCAAAGCATGGCCTTGTTTTTCCCTTTCTGTATCCCAAGGTGGAGTAAAACATCCTGAACTATTTTGCTTTCTCTGTAAGGCTCTATTTGCTGCCAGAATTTTAGGTATTATAAAAGTAGTATGCAGCAATAAGCCAAAAGGCTAAAATATCTCAGAGGTCTATGTCTTTTAGAAAATGTGATTTTCTAGAACACATCAAACTGATTTGTGTCAACAGTGATCACAGCGTGCCAAGAATAGGTTGATATTAACAAGCTCATTTTAACTGCTTAAAATCTATAGCAAAATTGAAATTATGGCCACACTTCCTATTAAATGACAAAAAAACCCCACATTTTCTGTACATCCTTTGAATTAATGTATGTTATTTCTCAATTTTTCTTTAAATGTGTTTGTTGAAACTTGTAAAGGCAAAGCTGTTTAAAATGCAAAAGCCTCAACATTTGAAGATAATAGAAATGAATAAAGATAATTTAATGCACCAAGCCAAGCCTCATTCTGATTGTGGAGTAAACAGTAATTACCAGACACAAAGGCTCTGACCTTCAAGAAGATTGCAGTTTAGTCTAGGAGACATTTAAACATGTAAAACTATAACAGCAGGTGAACTAATGGGAAATTAACTAAGGGAAAATGCTGATCTCAAACCGAGTATTGAACACTACAAAGAACATACGAGAAAGAACATACGAGAGGTTTACAGAACTTTGAGCCTCACCGGACATCGAAAAGAAAATCTTGTGAGACACCCTCGGAAGAAGGAGATTAAGAAAAGAGGAGCCTAGACTGGGAGGGGGACAGGGTAGACATATGGAATATGAGCTTGGGTAGAAAGTTCTCCTTGTTCTAAACCCCTTCCCCTCATATTGCGTTAGTTGAAGACAATCCAGAAGTTCTTCGCAAAAGGTCTGAGTAGGGCAGCACTCTCTCCATTTTCCTCACAAATATGTCTGGGCTGTTACCTCAGTCTGGAACTCATGGTACTCATAGCCCCATAAACAGCTCTCTACATGTGGGAAGTTTCCAAACCTTCCCAGTGAGCACACACTCAGGACGAGGCTTTTGTTCCTTGTGGTAGGCAAACATGACAATATCATGGAAAGCAATGTTTGTCGTGCAGTGGTTCTCTATCCTGGCTATACATTAGAATCCTCAGAGGTGGTAGGACATTATAAAGACATACCAATTTGCAGATTTCATCCAATTAAATCAGATTGGCATTGGTATTTGTTAAATATTTCCACAATGGCTATAATGTAGCAAGGATAAAAAGTCATTGGTCCTGAGGCACAGTCACAGGCGAAACTTTAAAGCTATGTGAGAAAGATAAGAAAACGGAACAAGTCCCCAGATACAAAGGAAATAGTCAACTAAAGTGCACTAGGCTGCAGTGCATTCTCCTTGTGTTCTGTTTTCATTCCCTGGTTGCCCTGAGTTGGGCCAATCCAAGAACTGTCAGCAAGACAGCCTGAGAAAGGTGTCCCTCCCCTACTGTAGTCATAAACTTCAGCTGGTATTTTCTGGGTGGCCATGGAACTCAGGGAGCTTAAAGTCTCTCTCTCTCTCTGTCTCTCTCTCCCTCTCTCTCTCTCTCTCTCTCTCTCTCACACACACACACACACACACACACACACACACACGCATAAACATAGGAACACATACGAAAATACAAAATAAGATGGCAGATATAAGAGTAATAGGAATACTATATAGGTAAGAGTTAAATATACACAGGTAAAACAATCAGAAAGTGAAGTCTCTCATATCTATTTAAAGAGAAGATCCCACAGTATACTGTTTGCAAGAAAAATAAAACAGGAAACAGAAAGTATGAAAACCAAAGAATGAAAATATACATCAAAAATATAGGAATTTAAAAAGCGAACAAACATTTTCCACCTAAGACACAAGAGAATTTAAAGTCCTCACATCAGAGGGTTTGAATAGCCATTTTTCCAAAGAAGACACACAGATGCCCAACGGACACATGAAAAGATGCTCAATGTCACTCATCACCAGGGAAATGCAAATCAGAACCACAATGAGTTATCATTTTATACCAGTCAGAATGACTAATACCACACAGGTAAGAAATAACAAGTGTTGGTGAGAATGTGAACAAAAAGAAACACTCACACACTGTTGGTGGGAATACAAATTGGTGCAGTCAAACTGGAAAACAGAATGAAGTCCTTCAAAAAGTTAAAAAAAAATAGAAACCCCAGGGTGCCTGGGTGGCTCAATCGGTTAAGCATCTGACTTTGGCTCAGGTCATGATCTCATGGTCTGTGAGTTCAAGCCCCACGTCAGGCTCTGTGCTGACAGCTCAGAGCCTGGAGCCTGCTTCGGATTCTGTATTTCGCTCTCTCTCTGCCCCTCCCCTGTTCATGCTCTGTCTCTGTCTGTCTCAAAAATAGAATAAAACATTAAAAAATTTAAAAAAAAATAAACCCCGTATAATTCAGAAATCCCCCCAAATCCACTACTGGGTATTTGCCCAAAGATAATGAAAACACTAATTTGAAAGATATATGCACCCCTAAGTGTATCACATCATTATTTACAGTAGCCAAGATATGGAAGAAACCCAAATGTCCATTAATTGATGAAGGGATAAAGAAGATGTGCTACACACACACACACACACACACACACACACACACACACACACACTGGAATATTATTCAGCCATAAAAAAGGACGAGATCTTGCCATTTCTGACAGCATGGATGGATCTAGAGGGTATTATGTTCAATGAAATAAGTCAGACAGAGAAAGACAAATGTCATATAATTTCACTTATATGTGGAACATAAAAAAAACAGAAACAAAAAAACAGAAACAGATTAAATTGAGAGAACAAATTGATAGTTGCCATAGGGGAGGTGGGTAGGGGGATGGGAAGAACAGGTGAAGGGGAATGGGAGATACAGACTTCCAGCTATGGGATGAATAAGTCATGGGGATAAAAGGTACAGCATAGGGAATATAGTCCATGATATTGTAATAGCGTTGTATAGTGACAGATGTGGTGAGCATAGTATAATGTATAGACTTGCAATTCACTGTCTTGTACACTTGAAACTAATGAAACTAATGTAACATTGTATGCTAATTATACTTCAATTAAAAAAAAGTAAAAAAGCATCACAAGGAATAATAAGAATATTATAAACTAATAAAAGGCCAATATATGAAACAGATACAATAACCCAGTTAGAAAGGACACTTACAATTGTGTCAGACACTGTGCTAGGCCCTCACCTAGCAACAAAAAACAGTAAAATCATTTGTTTAAAGGTATTTTGGCTTTTTTTTTCCCAGGGGAGACCTCCAATTTTTGTCAAATCTCCCCAAAACTACTTGAGAGCTCAAATAACCCAGGAGCTCTCCTTAATCGATGTGTTGTGCATTGATACATATATCTTTTCTTATGATGTTGGTATTTCTATCCTAATCCCTCCAAATATCCAACAAAAGGAAAATATTTTATTCAGACTTTTTTCTAAGTTACCATTCTTTCCTCCAGGCCTAGTGATTTCCACATTAGCAGTACTTTTTAGCTCTTAAGGCTTTTCAGTACATAAAAATTTTATACCCCCAGACTCCTGAGACTGCACAAGGAGAAACAAAAACATTCCACAGCATATGACCAGGATCCCAGGAAGTCTGACAGCTTTTACCTTAGATACGCCAGGAAAAGTTTCCCAGTCTTGGGTCCTCATGTTGGTAGTGTCACCCAAATGAAATATATTATTTTTACTAAAGTGATGACATTCTTGGTAAAAAGATTAGAAAGAAAAAAAAAAGACTGACCAAGTTTAAATTTGGTTTTCTCTGGGAATTATTATTCAAAGCACAATTTTATAGTAGGCAAGTATTTCAAGGTTGCTATACTTGGCAAGAAGGTAAGACATAGACAGGGAATCAAATTCATGGGACATGCAGCTTAATGAAACATCTAATTGGGCATAAAACTTGAAGCCCAACTTGCAGTGGATAAAATTACATATTCTCAGCCTATTATAGAATGGACCTCAGCTCCCTGATTTGGAAAGGGGGGTAAATGCTGAGTAGTCTATTTTTTTTTTTTTTAAACCAAAGGCCATAGCTGAGTTTTACACAAAATAGGGTTGGTTTTAAAAACAAGATTTCAGCTTAGGACATCATGTGTCTGTTTTCTAAGTTCCTTTGGCAGGCCCAAATGGCATCGTAAATTTAATGTACTGAAATTTGAGCTTTTTCATGCAGGAAATCAGGCCAGGATATGTCAGCTCACCAAAAAAGCATATTATTCTTGGAGGTATAAAATATTTTTTCTGTAGCTAAAATCATATTAAAAGTTCCTTCAGTTTGAATTTTAAGTGTTCCTAGTGGAACGTGTGATGAAGTTCTATGGTCTTGGCAGATACTGAGTAACTTCCTCTGGAATCTCTTTGGCCTGGATATTAGTACAACTTGGTCCTGTTTTTCTTCACCTTGATAGGTATCTGGGGATGATGTCATGACTCAACTTTCTCCTCTCATTACTTATATATCTATTCGTTTTTAAAGAATAGACCTCTGATTGCTTAAGTTCCTGATTAACATAAGGATATATGGAAGATGTTGGCAAAAGCTTTGAGATAGAGTGATAAGAAAGTCTATTATCATGCAATTTAAATCGAATTCAAACATATGTTCAGGATAAGTGCCACACAACTAGTAATTCTGAAAGACAGTTCAGGATGATGGGATTTCATGAAAAAGCTAAAGAAACCAAGACATTATTCAACATAAAACAAAGGCTTAGTCTAGAGATTTAAAGAAAAGTATACATTAAAATCTACAAAGGATAAAGAAGTCCCCTTTTTGCTTAGTCTTTCAAAACCAAGCAGGACCAACCTTATTACATCCTAGGTGAAACTGACTTCATCGACTCTTCCATTAATCTAAATTTGTCATATTGTAGTGAATGACAGACAGTCTACATGGCAAGGGTGTCCTCCTGTATAATCAACAGTGTAATGACTTAACCTGAGAAACAGAGACAGGTGTATTGAGTGGCTATAAGGAACAACAAGATTCTGAGATGTGAAAGATTCTCATTAACACACCAAAAACACCTAAGTAGTGGAGTGCTTAGTGCTAAAGGTAATTCAGAACAACAGTTAAATTGTGGCCACCATTGATCTTGATTTTAAATATATATGCCTAAAATTCCTATTGCAAACATTTCTGAGCAAGGTACAATTTTGAGGGGATGCTGTATGAATACAAAGGGCCTTGGTTTCCACTCTTATGAGAGTTTCTCTGCCTTCCTTCAATTTTCTCTTTTGCATCATGCAACCGAAAGACTTACTATTCCAGAAGTATGACTAGTTTCTCCTAAATTAGCAAGAAGGGTGTAGAAACACATAATTACCAATAAATTGCACATCTTGAAGATTATCTACTCCATTTCTCCTATATTTAGGAGAGAACTATGAACTCTGGAGAGATTAAGTGAAAACTCTCACTGATGCCCAAGTTCCCCTTGTCTCAGTCTGGCACTGAGCCTACTATAGTAATGAAAACAATTCCTACCACGAGTCAGAAAAATACAATTGTCGTGCTTCTTCAACTCCAAAACCTGGTATATTGGAGGACATTTCAGGCAGCCCTACTACATTGTACACTGGCCCCCAGCTGCCCTAGAAATAGCCTGCCTGTATTTAAGCTGGTACCATTATCATGTCCACAGCACTGCTGTTATGGCCCAGTCCAGTGATCCAATGCCTTCCCAGGTGTCCAGGGAGATTTTATAGGCATACCACCCGCTAATTTTATCTAACAATTTTCATAGCTGCCATCTTTGATAGGTTGCCATCTTGGATACACCAACAAAAAGAACAGCTAGGTAGAAAGGTTAATCACAGTTGCCTTAAGTAAAAATAATTAAAGTAACAGTATAATAATATTGGAACACCATACACCATAGTTTTCCTCAGGCAATTTTATCATAAGTCCCACATACTGTCTGGTTTAACATTTGCACCAGACAGAACTTCCAGGTTTGGGAAATTATATGGTTGTTCAAATAAGAGTTGATAATATTTTAGTGTTTATCATATGCCACCAAGTATAAATAGATATGTCACCTAATAACATGTTTTCAACAACACTATACAATATAAATTATTATTATAATATTCATTTTACAGATGAAGAAACAGTGAAGCACAGAGTTCATGTAATTTAACAAATATCACCTGACTTTAATCAATGGAGCCGGGATTGCTGGCTCCAATTCTTTGGTAATCTCTTGACTGCCTCACAATAAATTCACATTTCCTGGACCTTGTCAAAGTAAATATTAAGAGTGTAAATGGGATGGGGCACCTGGGTGGCTCAGTCAGTTGGGTGTCTGACTTCAACTCAGGTCATGATCTCATGGTCTGTGAGTTTGAGCCTCACTGAATTCGAGCCCTGCATCGGACTCTTTGCTGGCCGCTCAGAGCCTGGAACCTGCTTCAAATTCTGTGTCTCCCTCTTTCTCTGCCCCTCTCCCACTCACACTGTCTCTCTCTCTCTCTCTCAAAGATAAATAAACATTTAAATAAACAGATAAACAAACAAACAAACATGTACATGGAAATAAGTTTCAATAGCTGAACCATAAATTTATTAAATCGCCTATTTTTAAATTAAGTGTCAAATAGGATCAGAGTGCCGCCATGCTTTTTTCAAAGCAGAAAGTCCCTTTAGCGAGTCTGGAATATGAAAACCAGAGCCTATCCCTTGAAACCTTAAGAGATAAATTAAGTAGAAATTATGAAAATCTAATTTATAGAGTGAAGATCTATTTATGGATCTTCTTGCAACCATGTTCAGATGGTAATTTTAAGAATGATAGGTTCAGAGTGCGTTATCAGAGTAAAGTAAATGCTAGGGTGGGGGGAATATGCCACTTTTTAAGGATAAAAAGAGAGGAAACCTCCTTAGAGCATACTAGAACCCCATGGCCTCAGCATGAGTCTAACCCAGTTGGGTAATTTTTGCCTTTTCTCATGACAGTTGGGCAAAATCTCCTAAACCACACAAATCTTTGAAATAGCAGTTGCTGCAAATTGAAGAACATTTTTGTATTTACAGTACATTCTGAAATCTGATGTTCTTTTCCCTTCAGTCAGAAATCCCCAGTATCCAGCATTATGTTTCCTGAGGTCTGAAATTGCCATTCATCATGAATAACTTAAAATGTCTTGTAATTCATTAAGAATTATACTTAAAGCAATGCTGTTGGTTCCTATTTCTGTGAAACTTGCTAATCTTTGAAGACACATGTAGAATAACTCTGCGTTACTAAGAATATCTGAATAATTTAAACACTCCGTTCTCCAACTTTTTGCTTAAAAAGTATTCACCATACACGTGGACAAGATTTCGAGTACCATAAGAGATTTTGTTTGTTTGTTTGTCTTTGTTGTTTTGTTTTGTTTTTTAAAGTGGCATATGCATACACAGATGAGTAACATTTGGAAGCCTTACCCTTGAAAATAAAGTTTGGCAATGTGTTGCTCTGCAAAGTCTCAATATCAAGGAAAAACTTATGTTCTACTTGCACAATGGATTGCAATATGCACTCCATTATTGAATATGGTTTGTTCATATCTACACACACACACACACACACACACACACGCACGCAAACGGGGCACAGAATTACAGGAGGAGAAATCTGCTAAGGAGCCTATTTCTAGGAGGCCAATGATTGCACTTAGAATATTTTCATATGAGTAGCTGAATGACACTGTCCGCTAAAAGCACTTAATATTCTTTTTGACAGGAGGGACCAGAGAGTGTTCACTGCTATACTGTCATGTCGTGTTTCCTCCCAGAGAGGTTGAGGTAAACGTGCCAGAAAAATATGAGCTCCATACTTGGCTGTATAAAGTCTATTAAGTCTGTATAAAAGTCTATGGAAACAAAATCTTTTGCTAAAAAGCATCGATAATAGCACACTGTAATTTAAACCATTAGAAATATTTAGAATTAGGGGGCATTGCTGATTTGTAAAAAATTATCAAGAGTGGTTCTCTGAAAAGCGCTTGCTTTCTTCCTCTTGTGTAACAGGATACAGAGCTACCATCTTTTCTAGTCCTTGGAGAATTGTCATACTTCTTTCCAAGTTCAAACGTGTTTTTGACATTTTATCCTTTGTGCTTTCAATATTGGGAAATATTTCCAAGACTTCCTATAATATGAAGTGTTTGGCTAACATTGCTTCCTCTAGGTTGCCTCCATCCTTTTGGTCACAATCACCTCCTCCATTTATGTCAAGAAGTTCCCTTTTACTAATTTCTCCTGGCTGCACATGTACACTCCTGGGCAGAGGTCATGTCAACATTCCCACGGTCAGCCATTTCTTATAAAACTCCATTTATGCCCAGTTTTTATTTTTACTTCCAGCACCATTGTTCTTTGTTTGTTTGCAGTGCCTTGATGCTTTTTGGCCAATTTTCCTGTTTTGATCATTCGTTTTTGTAAATGTCATGTAGGTGTATAAGTGGGAGACAAGGAAGCAATGTAATGACACCCTTTGCTGTCTGTAGGTGAACCAAATCTCAAATGTGCAGTGACCAATCATTGACAGACTCTGAAAGAATGATATGATTGGTCCCTGATTATGACGGCATGTTTTTTACACAGTGATTTATGGAGTGAGAACTAGCTAAGTGTGTATCTAATACAATTACTGACAGTTAATACAGTGATCACTGAAATTCGAGCAGCGTTGTAGAGAGACTGGTGTTACTTCCTGAAATTTGTGCATACCAGGGCTGTGCAAAGAAAGGAATGTCTGTAAATTCCTCATGTTCCCATTGTTATATCTTGGGTTATGTCTTGTTGTCAAATACTTAAATGTAATCAAAGTTGAAGCAAATGAATCTTGACTGAGATGTAGATAGATTAATCTTGCTTCGGACACAAAGAAAGCATTCAGTGTCGATGAGCTGCAGTTGCTGGGAAGGGCAATGAAAAATGCACCCTGCCCTCACATTGAGTGGAGGCTAGTGATCGGTTCAAATCCACCCATATATACCTGAAGCACAGCATAAAAATCAGGCCATGTAAAACCGATCCTTGGGCTTTTTACAGGTTTCCACATCTTAGTTAGGGAAAGGAAACTCTTCAATGGACTTGTTCTACATGAGAACTAATATGAGAGTAATCTATGTAAAATAGATTGCAGGTATTGTGGGAAGATTTGTCAAGAGGCTACATTACTCATTATATTAGCATGGACACAGAACTACTATGGGTAAGAGTTATTAAGGCAATGATAGTAATAATGGAGAGAGTGAGAGACCACGGCAGAGGCGGAGAAACAAGGACTTGCCCCTGGGAGATAAATACGGAGAAAGGAGCCTTTTGGAGACAACTATAGTTTCAAGCTTAAGTGGTTTGCAGAAACCTGACAGATCTGATTCTCACAAGGTATCAGTAATGTTTAATGCAGCTCCTTTGAAAGAAATAAAAACATTTGCTAGGAACCTCTCAGTAGGTTCCACGTGTTTCTTTGCATGGTCATTCACCTATATTGCTGGGTCCCTTAATTTATAGACTATCATGAAAAAAATAAATAAAGAGCAGGTGGCAAGATCTACTCCTTTAAACTTTCTTTCATCTAGCATTCCAACATGTTTCAGACAATATAAGTTCTTCCCTTTCTCAAAAATGTGGAGATAATTCTAAATATATAGATATAGTAATAGAGGCAACGAATCAAGGCTTTCCAATCACCCACATCACAATTTTAGAAAACCAGAGATGTGTTGTGCACATTTTTAGTTTTTCTTAGTCTGTTTGCCATCAGTGATCACATGTTTCTAATATTATGAGTCTCACAAATGCCATAGTACCTCTTACATTTGTCTCACGACATGTGTTTGCCAACTTTTGTCCGCAAGGAAAAGCTTTTGATAAATGCCAAGGGGGTCTGGCATAATTGTTCAGATACAGAGAACTTACAATGATATAAACTGAGCCATGAGGGAAGAAAGGATTTAAGGAATAGGAATATTCAGTCGTATTAGAACGATATTGCCAGTTGAGGATTATTAATACTCTTGTTACCACAATCCAGTTTGCCTGAGCATTACTGTATATTCTTTTATAGATCAAGCTCAAAATCATTAAGCATGATTACCTTTTTACCCAGAGGTTCTGGTGCAACGTAACCCAATGTAGATTCAGATATATTCAACTCTGGCTTGTGGATGTTTCTCACAGGACCCGAGCATACAAGGTTTTTCTGCCAAGATAAGTAATGAAATGGTATCAGAACATGTTTCAGGCACATGGCATAGTATGCTAAAGGAAGGGAGACTTGAGGTCTAATTCAGCTTTTGCCTTTCACTCAGCTGTATGATCTAGGAAAAGGAAATCACAGTAAACCTCTCAGATCCTTCATTTATAATTTGAGATAGTAACAATTCTACTCGTTAGAGTTTTGTCATTAAAAGTAAGGAATAAAGTCCTACTATATAAACTTATAGAACATTATACAAATATAAGGATCTATGATGATGATGACCTATAAAACAATTTTTTACATTGGGAAATATATGATGTATGACAGATTTATTATTATTTATTAACACATGTATTAAACTCCTTCATATGTAGAACTTCCTTGGCTTAACAATGGGGTTCCATCCTGATAAACTCGTAAATTAAAAATATCATAAATTGAAAAGCCATTCAATGTACTTGACTTACCAAACATCATAACTTAGCCTAGCCTACCTTAACTGTGTTCAGAACACTTACATTAGCTTACAGTTAAGGAAAGTCATTTGACACAAAGCTTATTTTATAATAACGTATTGAGTATCTCATATAATTTATTGAATCCTGCGAATCCTGTGAAAAACACAATGGCTGTATAGGTACAGAATGGTTGTAAGTATACCGGTTGTTCACCCTTGTGATTGCGTGGCCGACTAGGGGCTGTGGCTTGCTGCCCCTGCCCAGCATCATGGGAGGGGATCACACACACATATCGCTAGCCCAGGAAAAGATCAAAATGCAACGTACAATTTTTACTGCGTGTGTATGGCCTTTCGCCCCATCACGAAGTCAAAAACTCATAAGTTGAACCATCATTAAGTCAGAACTGTCTGTACTTTTTGCTAGCGGAGGTAAAATGAGGAGTAGAGTCAACAAAGAGTGGAAATAGGGTATTAAGAAGGATTTCGGCTACATGTTAATGAATTCTCCATGTCACATGACGTTCTCAAGCAGTGACGGACAACGCAAAGCCTGTTGCAGAATACATTGCTGGCTGAGTTTTGAGATCCATGACAGTTTGTGAATGAGACGCTTAAGTGCTGCTGCCAGTTTCTATTTCTCAAACATACCAAACACCAAGTATTGGTGGTTCTAACACAGCCCAACTCTGCACTGGCCTTCAATAAAGCAGGTCATAAAGTTTTTTACGCAATGTTTTTCAGTACAGTTCAAATATAACAAACTTTATACTGAAGGGGAAAATGTGGCCAATCAATAGTTTTTCCTCCTAGAAATTCTGGAGAAAGAAAAGAGGCGGATTTATCACTTTTTAATGCATACTATACCATAATGCTAGAAAGTGTATTCCTGGTACAGGAACAGACGTGCAGAACCAAAGAAAACGAGAATGTCCCGAAACAGATCTATTTATGTAATGTTTTGTAGTAGTGGTCATCACAACACAGATCCGAGGGGGAGTTGCAGATCTTTTCTTAATTGATTGAATTTGTGATATTGGTTTTCTATATAGGAGAAAATAAAATTCAACCCATCTTTCAAACAACATAGATGAGTCAAACCCAGATTAATTAAAAATCCAAATGGGAAGGTAAAACTGTAAGATAAATGGTGAAAAAAATGTAGAAGATTGTCTTTTGGTTTTGAGATAGAAATTTCTTCAATAAAATGCAAAATCACAAGCCAAAAGGAAAAAAAAAATGATTCAACCGTATCAAAATGTTTTCTATTAATGTTTTCTATTCAGTGTAATTTTTCTATCCAGACAAAGTAGTTCAAGGAGTTATTAGTGATGCCTAAATCGGAGAAGTATCTAAAATTAACAAAGAAGTCTCATTAGTTAACAAGAATATGATGAGAAACACAACGGAAAAATGGCCCAAGGAAATGTATAGGTAACTCACAAATGGAGATCCTAAATGGCTTTCGTGTAGGAATGACATGATAAACTGATTTTTTTGTTGTTGTTTCAAGTGTTTATTTAGTTAACATACAGCATAATATTACAATTTAGTGATTCATCACTTACATGTAACACCCAGTGCTCATCACAAGTGCCATATGCCATCGGAGAATTCATGTGGGGTCCTACTTTTCTCCATTAAACTAACAAAAATTCTAAATGCTCAATAATACTGTTTTTAAAAAAAATTATGGGGAAATAGAAACCTGTATAAATTATTAGCGGGAGCGCCAACAAATGCAACCTTTTCGGAAAACGGAAAATGTTTTGGAAAACAGCAAATGTCCCACTTCTTAGTGTGCCCGCAGGGACTCTCACCCACAGGTCCATGGGTGAACACGGACATGGATGGTCATCAGAGCAGTTTCTGGGGCATTAGGAAGCTCATACAGTAGAAACACATAACAGTATATTATATTGCAATCAAAAGCACTGAAGTTGATAAGCATGTGTATGTGTGTATGTATGTGTGTGTTATATCTCATTATGAGTGGGTCCTAAATACATGATGTTGGGCAGCAAAAAGCGAGAAAGAAAACAAAAATATAACACAATATCATTTTTTTTTAAGTAGCATACTGGAAACGATCATTCATACAGATACATAGATATAAACATAGATCATTTTTAAGATTACATCAATACTGAAGTCATATATGAAACACATTAGATTGGGTCCCTAAAGGTGGTAGGGGGCTAGAAGGAGAGGCCAAAGTGGGAAAACTAAGAGCCTCAGATAAAACAGACCAATGACAGTGTGCCATGAAAGTGAGGACTATAGGGGCACCTGGGTGGCTCAGTCAGTTAAGCATCTGACTTCAGCTCAGGTCATGATCTCATGATTCGTGAGTTCGAGCCCAGCTTTGGGCTCTGTGCTGATAGCTCAGAGCCTGGAGCCTACTTCAAATTCTGTGTCTCCCCCTCTCTGCCCCTCCCCCACTGACACTCTGTCTCTCTTTCCTTCAAAAATAAATAAATATTACAAAAAAAATTTTTTAAAAAGCAAGGACTATAATTAAACAATATACAAATGAGACTCATAAAACCAAGAGCAAAAAGTCAATTAAAATGTATCTCAATAAACTGAAGATAATGAATTTAATTTTTGTCCATGTTTTTTTCTAAAAACTCCTTTAACATTAACACAAATATATCTAAAAAACATACTTGTTAATATTGGCAAGTGTAAAAAGTGGCAGGGATAGCAAAATGAAGAGTAATGAGATATTATTAGTATTTGATCTGATAATATAATAACATAAATATTTAAAGGTAGCACATGATATACTAGTCCTGTTTGAAACAACAGAAAGGAATGCAATGTCCAGTGGTAGGAAAACACTAGCAGAAAATATTAAAAACACAAGCAGATATCATCTGGAATTCTAACTCTCTGTTGGCCTTGCATACATTCCCCAAGGTAGACAAATGGAGAATTCCCATTACACTGATATTTTAAAATGGGTCAAACTTCAAAATTCTATTCTGTAGATGACATCTAATATAGACAGCTAAATTTTCTGACCTTCCAAATTAAATTCCGATTTTATATAATTCTTTATTGTCTTTGGGCAGGGATTATTCACCTTTTCTTTTTTTGTGTGCAATGGACTCCTTTGTTGTCTGTAAAACCCTTGAACTACTCAGAATCATTTTCATCAAAATCCAATATTTATGTTTAAATATTCTTGATAGGCTTTGCTATCATTTGTGATTCTCAGCAAGAAGACAATGGTAAGTACTAGACATTTATAGACAAATACAGGTTTTGCAAATGCTTTTGCACAGCCTCAGGTCCTCATGCCCAGGAGTAGCACTGACTACCCTTGTTGCCTAGCAACACCACTCTATCAAAGACAACCTGGTAGTCAACTGAATTGGAAGAGTCAGAAGTTGAAATGAACAGTATAGTAGTTATTTGTCTAGACTGAGATTTGCCTGGTTCTTGATAACTTGTGAACACACTGGCCTTGGGAGTATCTTTTCTTGTTTACAACCCCATTAACATAAAAGTAGGATATCAGTAAACTGCTGCACCAATCTTATCTATTTTTAGCCAGAAATGATCTCAGGCAGCCTGAGGCAATTGCTGGAAGTATTTTAGCCTATGAAGGTTTCAGCAAAGAAAGAGTCAAGAATAATCATTTGAAAAGGGTTTCACATTTTCTCTTCTATCATAAAATTTAATTCTATTTTGAAGTAATCTTGTCACCTAAAACTGACACATTGAAACCCCTTTCCTGTTCTTTTTTCCCCGTTTTTAACACCCATGGTTTTGCACCCTGCTGTTTCTCCAGTGTCTCAGTGAGTTGGTCAATTTAAGGCATGCATAATGTTAGATGCCAAAAGGGAGTGAAATGAGTAACTACTGACTCTGAGCTCTTTTTCTTATTCATTTTCTGCCTCTTCCTTTTTCACAATTAGCAAGATAAGAAGCAGAGATCAACGGATTTTAAGAAATATATTCATGATGCCGGTTTAGGATAGAAAGCACATTGTCTTTGACAAAAACTTACCCTGGGCTCTAATTTCAATAAAGTAAGATAGGGAAGATCTACTTGAATCTACCAGCCTGCTCTCTTTCCATTGTGATATTTTATACACCAATCACGAGTATCCCATTGCTTTGCACTCAAAAAGCGGTCTTTTCAGCACTCTTGGAAGTCTGTCTCCCATGTATCTACACTCCCTTTCATTCCTACCTTTCCTATTATTCTCTTACATCATTATCATTTTATTGACTTCATTTTGTTAACTTTTCTTTCTTTTCTTTCTTTTTTTTTTTTTTCGCTCTTCAAATTCCTTTTTAACCTCACTATATTTTATTATTAAATTTTTTTTTTTCAACGTTTATTCATTTTTTTTGGGACAGAGAGAGACAGAGCATGAACGGGGGAGGGGCAGAGAGAGAGGGAGACACAGAATCGGAAACAGGCTCCAGGCTCTGAGCCATCAGCCCAGAGCCCGACGCGGGGCTCGAACTCACGGACCGCGAGATCGTGACCTGGCTGAAGTCGGACGCCCAACCAACTGCGCCACCCAGGCGCCCCTAACCTCACTATATTTTAAATGAGTATGTACGATTCATAAAATTACTGCGCACTGTGTTTGTTTAAGTAGTATCACTGGACCCCCTAGTTTCTCAAAAGTACATCTCCTTTTTATAGAACATGCAGTATAAAAGTTGGACTTATAAGCTAGAGGCGTGATTCTATCCATGGTTTGATGAATTTGTCATAACGAGCTGTGCAATGCCAAATCTTCATAGCACTAGTAATCCACAACTGTGCAATGTTTTGGTGAAAGAAAGTATGTGACCCTACGGAGTATGGGTTTTCATTTAAAACCCCATGATCATATGGGCTCCTGAGTGGCTCAGTTAGTTAAGTGTCTGACTTCAGCTTAGGTCGTGATCTCAGGGTTCGTGGGTCCAGGCCCCACACTGGGCTCTGTGCGGACAGCTCAGAACATGGAGCCTGCTTCAGATTCTGTGTCTCCCTCTCTTTCTGCCTCTCCCACACTTGAGCTCTCTCTCTCTCTCTCAAAAATAAACATCAAAAAAAATTTTTTTTTAAACCCTATGATACTACCATTGTGCTTGAAGGATCAACTTGACATAGTTTTAAATGTAGCCACCTGGGGCGCCTGGGTGGCTCAGTTGGTTAAGCGTCCGGCTTCGGCTCAGGCCATGATCTCCTGGTCCGTGAGTTCAAACCCTGTGTTGGGCTCTGTGCTGGCAGCTCAGAGCCTGGAGCCTGCTTCGGATTCTTTGTCTCCCTCTCTCTCTGCCCCTCCCCCGCTCATGCTCTGTCTCTCTGTCTCTCAAAAATAAACATTTAAAAAAAAATTTTTTTACTTGTAGCCACCAAACCTAATTGGTTAGTTTTTTTTTCCTTTTGATATTTTCTCTCTCTCTCTCTCTCACACACACCACCACCACCACTAATTTCCTTTACTTTAATTTTCTATTATTTGCTTTAAAATCTTCAGTACTTCTGCATATTTATTTTCTCATGAGTTCTCAAATTTTAGGAATAGAAGTGTAGCATTCTTTTTTACCTGCCTTTACATTTTTACTTGACACACATTTTCTATTACTTTAGTTTTATATTTTTAGGTTATGTCTTCATAAATATCTGTTATTTCTTTTTTTCTTATGTTTATTCATTTTGAGAGAGAGAGAGAGAGAGAGCACGAGCACACACAAGAGCGGGGGGAAAGGGAGGGGCAGAGAGAGAGAGAATCCTAAGCAGGCTCCGAGCTGTCACTGCAGAGCCCAATGAGGGGCTCAATCTCAACAACCATGAGATCAGTGAGTTGAAATCAAGAGTCAGGCGCTTAACCAACTGAGTGGCCCAGGTGTTCCTCTGTTATTTCTTTTCCCTAGGTTGTAACCAGACTAAAATGTTCACTGATATTTTTTAAAATAATGACAAACTCTTTTAAACAAAATTCTTGTCATATGAGTTCTTCATTTTATTTTAAAATGCAAGTCTTTCCTTTAATTTGTTAAAAAGAATTCGACTTTGAACCTATTACCAGCCAAGTATTTTTCTAAGAACATTTTCAGTAAAATGCAATTTCGCTGACAGAACTATAAATTATACAGCATATTCTAAACTCTAGAAATTTTGTTACTTAATTCTGTCAAGATATATTTATCTGCTGTTTATACTTTTAAAAAAGACTAAAAATTCTCAGTATTGAAAATCTGTAGTGTTGAGTATTTGTAATTGTTTTATTTATATAGGCATCAAATTGTCCACAATCATGTTACCTTTCCAATTCCATCCTATTAATATCTTTTTTATTTCCTAATCTATTTTGGAACATAGTCTGTATAATAATTTATAATATTCTTTGATTATTTTATTTATTTAAAAAACATTTTTTAATGTTTATTTATTTTTGAGAGAGAGAGAGAGAGAGACAGAGCACAAGCAAGGGAGGGGCAGAGAGAGGGAGACACAGAATCTGAAACGGGCACCAGGCTCCGAGCTGTCAGCACAGAGCCTGATGCGGGGCTCGAACTTATGAACCGTGAGATCATGTCCTGAGCTGAAGTCAGACACTTAACCTACTGAGCCACCCAGGCATCCCTGAGTATTTTAAATACATACATTTTCTTTGTCTTGCATCAAATTTGTCTTCACCTATTCTCTGCTTTCTATTTTCATCTGGCTTCTCTTTACCCATTGGTTTACTAGGTTTCGATGATTCTACTAAAACGAAAATCCTTTTACGTTCTTCATATTATTATTATTGTTTCCATTTCATTATTTTAATTTTGCTCTTTGGACTTTCACAGTTTCTTTTGATCTTTAGACCATGTCAAGAATAAAGAAAAGGCTGTTAATTACATATTTATTAAGGTACATTGATTCTTGTCAAGGGAGATAATTCTGATTGACAAGGTAGTGTGTTTTAGATTCTAGAGCAGGTCAGGAAGGACCTCTATCTCATCTCTTTCCTTGTTAGATATTCAGCGATTTATTCTTGGTTTTCTTGATCCTCTTTTTTTCTCTCTCTCTCTAAAAGAAACTTAGGAAAAGAAATGAGACTGAATTCCATTTTAACTAAAAGTGTACCAAAAGTAACAACAAAAATCCCAATGAAGTCTGGTAAATATGCTTGTCAATCTCTCCTCCATCTGAGTGGTAGTTGATTTTCTTCTCCACGTCAATTGAGGTCATCCACTTCACCCAGGCAAATCTTTTTACTGACGACCAATAGTCATTATGGACATTCCTATTAGACCGGCATCTATTTGTTTTTGAAGCCACGTTTTAGAAATTAGTATGGTGGAGCCCTTATATATAGGAACTACAAAACAAGTGCAAACTAAAGACTAGATAATCACCCTTGGCTCATTGCATCTTTAAGGAGATACAGCTATTGTTTCTTTTACTCAGTTGTCTTGCACACTGCTTCTGTTTACTTCCCTGATTATTTTCTCTTCTATTTTCACAAAGCAAAGCTCTTGTAAGTGTGAGACAAAAGTAGTCTTTGCTTGATGCAGGCTAAATATTGAGTCACACCTCTGACATCCTTCATACGCTGTTCAGCATCTTGTCTATTTAGTCCTGCTTAGCTCAACATCCCATCCAATAGTCACCACCAGAGCCTGTATTTTGCAGCCATAATGAATTTAATAAGTTGCTCACAGTTTGATGGAGCATCTTTAAAAAGCTCATGGCATTCAGGTGAAGGTCAGACTGTTGTCCTCCACTAAAATATTCTTTTTCTCCATCTTCCATCAGAATTCCACTCAGCAAGAAGGATTTAGTTATAGTTAAGGCCCAGCCTCCCTCATTTAGAGCTCCTTTACCAGCACCCCTGCACTGACCTTTCCTTGCTCCGAAGTAGGTCGGTGAACTTACGGTCAATAGCAATCACTTTATTAATTATATCTTTATGTCTTTCCAGCAGAATTATAAGATGCCTAAAAGTCAGAGGAAATGATAAAATTGTTCTATCACCTCAGTGAACATACTTTCAATAAGTACTTTTGAATAAGTATGTGGTTAGCTAGGAACGCAATGGGAAGATCATAAAAGCAGGACTGAAAAACTAAATTCTACTTGCAATTTTCCAATGATTGCCTGGATTACCTAGAATAAATAGGCTTGTTTCTCGAGATCTCTGATTTCTCATAAACAAAAGGAGAGATTTGGGTCTCTTTCAGCCCTATGACTTGACTAAGCAATGAATGGGGCAAGGGTATGGGGGATGACTAAAGTTAAAGATTGCCAGGAGGCAAAGAGGCTTGAAATATCTACGGGGCATTTGCTGTTATGTTCTGAAGATGATTTACAATTTTAGGTATGAAAAACAAATATTTTAGTTGCTGCTCACAAGAGAGGAACTAGATATAGTGAAATCAGAAGACAGAGCTCAACTTAGTTCTTCTATTTCTAGCTGTGTGATCTTGGGCCATTGACTTAACCCTCTTTGAGCCTCAATTTTTTCACATGTAAGTGAGGAACAGTTTAATACCTCTCTAATAAGCTTATCATTGTTATTAAGAGTATTTAAGAAATAAGTAGTAAATGCAAGGTAGCTGTCAAGCAGTGACATCAGTATTTTCTACATAAGTGACATACGTACACAATTTTTCATTTTTTTAATCAAAACTTTTTGTTATTTAAGCAGACTTATTTCTTTTTTCAAAAAAGTTTTTATTTTTTTTATTTTGACAAAGAGAGAAAGTGAGCAAGAGTGGAGGAGGGGCAGAGAGAGAGGGAGACCGACAAAATCCCAAGCAGGCTCCACACTGTCAGCACAGAGCCTGACATGGGGCTCAAGCTTCACAAACCATGAGATCATGACTAAGCTGAAATCAAGAGTCTATGCTTATCCAACTGAGCCACCCAAGCAGCCTAAGCAGCCTTATTTCTTTTGTCCCCAAGCCTGTGTAGATTAATTTTATTTTGGATGACTTTTGTAAAGGCTTAGAAATATGAATTTCTTGAGCCAACATTATCAATAAAAAGATAAATGTACCTTGCATTTATTTCTCCCTACTTCCTTGAGAAGAGGATGTTGTTGGTTATCATTTAAAATTCATCAATACATCTATATATTCTCGTACATGAAAGATAAAGTTTGAACTTTTAACATTTGTAGGTTATAGTCAGAAAATTATCTGAGTGGAATTATTTTAACCCATGGCACATATTTTGTGTTTTTATGGCATGCTGACTTTAAATAACCATTGCTTTTCATTCCTTCTAGATAAAATGTCTTTGAAAATATCTGGTGCATTCAGACATTTATTTAATAACATTTGTTCTCACATTGCTATATTTTTCTATAGTAATCTCTAGTAAATTAAGACAAATATTTTCACTTATCAGTCCTTTTCACACCGGGGACTATTTACAGACAACCTCACAGGATGAAGTCTATTTAGCTAACACTGTGCTCTAAAACATTTTTAACATTAATATGGCGTGTCATAGCTAAGGAAAGCATAATTTCTTATCTTTTTGTCCACGAATTCATATAACTCACAGGTAAAGGATGACGAACATAAAGCTAAGTGTCACAAAGAGAATTATACAGATCACAATGCCCCTCTGTCACCTCAGGTGGGTATGTTTGATCAGATGAGGAAGAAGGTTTATGGGAACTGACCATCTGCATTAGAGCCTTGAAGCAGTGAGCATTTTCAACATCACAGCTAAGGAGTGTGATTTACCAGCTGATCCTGAAGTAAAAATGCAGAGAGTTGGTGAGGAGAGTCAGGAAATCGTAAAAGACATGAGACAGGTCTGTTGGTATACAACCCAGTTCTCTGGGAGAGGGGAAAAAAGCAAAAAAGGAGCTTCCTGCACAGGAAAAGAAGTTCTAAATAGAACAAGATGCTTCCTCCCCTAAAACACTGACGTTTACTTTCAAGCACTCAAAGTAAGGAAATAGATTTAAAGTATCAGTTGCTTTGAACATTAAAGGGCAGAAAACTCAAAAGGTTCAAACTTTGTGCTTTTATCCCATTCTTTTCTCCCATCTGGATGTTGAGAACATTCTTTTCTAAAGACATAAATAAAACTGAATTACTATTTAATTCCTTTATGCTCACCAAAAAGTCTGGAGGAGATTTACACCAACTAAAGGAAAATCAACACATAATCAGTTGAACTGCAGTAAAAACTAAGATAAAATTCTTAAGTGAGCATTCTTTATTAAACTTTTACTGAGAGACAACTATGCATATTTCAAGCATTGTATTTGGTTCTAAGTCAGGGTTGAATTAGACATGACCCTACCCTCCAGGAACTCGTGAACTAGTGTAAGAGATAAGCACATAAAAATAAAAACTAAAATAAAATAAACCGGTGAGTACAATGAGTTACATGATAAAGGTTTACACAGAATTCTGTATACATCATGCGCCTATAATTATTTTGATCAGTGATTATATACACATAGATATAGAGAGACTTCCTGTATAATAAAGAACAATTTTGGCTACATTTAGCAATTAGCCACGTGGGTATAGAGCAAGGGCACAGGAAGGCAAATAAAGCGTTTCCTTGATAATCTGAAACGATTCAGAATTAGACCTAGAATAAATTAGTAGTTTAACTGAGGATGAGGAGGGAATAGGATTTGAATCAGAAAGGTAAATCAAAGATATATAATTACGGAAAAATGCAGTTATCTAATTAATTAGGCATTGTTATGGGCTGAATGGTGTTCTCTCAAATTCACATGTTGAAGCCCTAACAAGGCCTTAGTACCTCGGAATGTGACTGTATTCGGGAATAAAGCCATAAAGAGGTGGTTAAGTTAAAAGAAGCTCATTAAGATGGGCCCTGACTCAAACATGATGTCTTTCCTATGAGAAGAGGTGATTAGGATACAGACATGCACAGAGGAAAGACAATGTGAAGACACGGAAAGGAAGTAGCCTCAGAAAAAACTGAGCCTGTCAACATGTCAACACGTTAATCTTTGACTTCTAGCACCCAGAAACTGTGAGAAAATAAATATCTATTGTTTAAACCGCCTCGTTGACAATACTTAGTTCTGGCAGCCCTGAGAGACTAATATAAGGATAATTTATTCAGATGCTGATTTAGAGAATTTTCTTAATTTTCCTTCTTAGTCCCAATTTCCTTTTATATTATACTTACTCCGGGACAAGATGAAAAGAAATGCCTAACCTCAGAGTAAAACAAACGTGACTTCTACATCGGCCCTTCTTTTTTCTCGGGCTAAAATCAGACTATTCTGATCATTTTCTCTGATCATTTTCTCTAATCATTTTCTCATCTAGGGATGAAATGATGCCTATGTGGGACCACGATACTTCCCAAGTGTAAATATACCGTCTTCAATGTAGGAAAACTACATCATTGTTAGAGTCTCCAAAGTGTTGAAGGAAGACAACTGGAGGAGTAAAGAGTAAAGTAACAGTTGATTATTTCGCTGTTATTTTAGTCAACTTAAACTAACTTATATATAAACTCTGTGCTCTTCTGTGCTTTTCATTCTTCTAGGATATAAAAATGTTCTTGTCATGTTTAGCTGGGGTGCTTCCTCAAAAACAGAAGTGGAGCCCAGCTTCTACCCAGGTTCAGAGCTAGGGAAGTGGAAGAAAGATAATGAATCTCAGACAGGAACATAGTCTCAGGGGACCAGCTTCACATATTTGTGGGCTTCTCCCCACAGCTGGGTTGCTTTCCTCACAGTCACTTCCAAGCCTTGCATATTATTTCCACTATGAATACAAGTCAGGTTATTAAATCCTTGTGTTTGGAGAGTTATAGCCGCAGGATAGCTCTCGGGGAGCACGTAGACAGCAAATAATACTGAGTTCTTCCTCATACTTCAGAGACTCTCAGTGCTTTCTGTCTCTGGGGTCTTGGGGCAATTTTCCACTCCAGCCCCTGCCTTGATAACCTGCCTCCACGGGCTCAGATGGTCTGCCAGCTACTGCCCAAACTTTTGCCTCCTACCTGAAAGCTCTTCTGTCGATACTTAAAGCAAGAAACAGCGGAACCAGGCAGCCCGCTGCACATTAGCCACGTGGAAGTGGAGAAAAATCAGGTCCTTGTGGTGAACCAACACGAGGTGGGTGCTGTCAGAGACATTATTTTCCTTCCTCAACTTGGCAAGATTGCTTTGAGAATCAATTATTTACATGTCCTCTCTTGGCATTCCCAAGAGATTAAGCAATTCATTACACTTGATGTCAGTTAGTGATCAGCTTGATAACAAAGCCTTTGATGATGGCTCCCTTTCCTGCTTCTCCAGTCTTTACCCCCTACTTCTGCTCCTCAGGCTGGGATTATAAACCTTTATTCCAGGCTTTGCCTTCTGGATGACCTAGGCTAACACAGAGGAAAAAAGAAAAGCAACTCTCTCTTGAACGAGCTGGCACTGTTTGCTCCAAAAATGAGAAAGAAAAGAGGTTACTTAATTACTGATTTCAAATATATGTCCGTTTGTCTACTGTATTACTTTTTAATTTAAATGTTATTGACATATAACTCAATGCCAAAAAAAATCTTGTTAAAAAATGGACGGGTGACTTCTTTTTCCAAAGAAGACATACAGATGTCCAACAGACATATAAAACATGCACAACATCACTAGTCATCAGGGAAATGCAAATTAAAACCACAATGAGATACCACTCCACACCTGTCAGAATGACTAGTATCAAAGACAAAAGGTAACAAGTGTTTGCAAAGATGTGGAAAGAGAACCCTCGTATACTCTTGGTGGGAATGTAAATTGGTGCACCCAAAATTGAGAACAGCATGGAGGTACCTCAAAAAATTAAAAATGGAAACCCCAGATGATCCAATAATCCCCCTACTGGGTATTTACTCAAAGAAAATGAAAACACTAATTCAAAAAGATATATGTCCTCTGATGTTTACTGCAGCATTATTTACAATAGCTAAGGCAGGAGAGCAACTCAAGAGTCCACTGATAGATGAATGAATAAAGAAGATGCGGTGTATATGTACAATTGAATATATGCAGCCATAAAAAAAGAATGAGATCTTGCCATTTGTGACAACATGGATGGACCTAGGGGGCATCATGCTAAATGAAATAAATCATTCAGAAAAAGACAAATACCATACATACTTCATCAAAGCTGTGATAATTTTTTGATGTGTTAGCTAGGCTGAACTGTATTCCCTAGAATTCCCTCTTGAGTATGTTTCCATATAGATGAACTACAAGGGATAGTCTCAGGTTAGAGTAGGATGATGGAAAGGAGACAGCCACCATTCTGTGGCATAAACATACATTCTCCAGTTATTTAATCAAATACTAATCCAGGTGTTATTATAAAGGGATTTTACAGATTATTTATTTAATGTTTATTTGGATACAGAAAGAGAGGGAGAGAGGATCCCAGGTAGGTACCTCACTGTCAGCACAGAGTCCAACGCAGGGCTCTATCTCACAAACCATAAGATTATGACCTCAGCCAAAATAATGAATCTGACACTTAACTGAGTCACCCAGGCACACCTACAGATACATTTAAATTTCCAAATGGGCTACTTTAACCAAAAGATGTTATCCTGGATGGACAGGTTTTAATAAATTGGAAGACTTTTAAAAGAAAGCTTACAGGGGCGCCTGGGTGGCTCAGTCGGTTAAGCGTCCGACTTCAGCTCAGGTCACGATCTCGCGGTCTGCGAGTTCGAGCCCCGCGTCGGGTTCTGGGCCGATGGCTCAGAGCCTGGAGCCCACTTCCGATTCTGTGCCTCCCTCTCTCTTTGCCCCTCCCCCGTTCATGCTGTGTCTCTCTCTGTCTCAAAAATAAACGTTAAAAAAATTAAAATAAATTAAAAAATAAATAAATAAATAAATAAATAAATAAATAAATAAAAGAAAGCTTACATTTTCCGTACTTGGGAAACTTGCAGTTGCTAACAGGATTACACATCAGGATTTGCACAACTCTTATGTGTGGTTAAGTAATAGTTAGCTCTCTGTCCACAGGAATCAAAGAAAGCAAGGTTGGGGCTACTGGTGTCACATGATGGAAGGAGTGGAATCAGAAGAGGGCAGATGAAGCAGAAAGGGGGGAGAGAGAGTGAGAGGGAAATAAAAAGACAGGATTCAGCAGTAAGGAGGGCTGATAGGTTAGGAAAAGAAGGAGTATCGGGGAGTGTGGGTATTTTAGTTTGAACAGCAGGTATATTGGAAAAGTCTGAGTGAGTCTGAAGAATGGAAGAATGTGGTCAGAGAGTAGAAAGTTACATTTATGGTTTTCAAGGTAGATCATTTCCAGGTGATGGCTAGTTCATAGACTTTCCCTAGACACTAAAACTGATGTGGTGCGGAGATGAAATTTAGAATGGCCCAGAAATTTTTCAGGAGAATTGCTGCTTGGCTCATGTACATCCATGTTGAAACAATATGAAAGAATTAAAGTTCTAATTCAATTGCTCAAAATTTATCCTTCAATTGCTAAAATATTCACAAATGTCACTGTTAATCCATGTTCCTGTTTATATTTCCTGTTGAATAATAGTTTTACTTGGAGGAAATAGAAATGCCTTATAGACTTTTTACTGAAGTAACAGCATCGTAGGGCAGGTAGAACTGACCACCATTTATCCGGCTGTGCAATTTTAACATGACAGCTAAATCAGTAAACAAATATATTTAAAGACCTAAATTTAACTTCTAATAAATTATAAGAAGGATATATATGGTGCACTTAAAATGTGAAATCACTGAAGCTGTGAAGTGGATCCTGTCCCATGTCAACGAGCTAAAAACAGTTATAAAGAAGGAAGTCATTTCAGTATTGCTGGAGGCAAGCTTAAATTGGAATGGTAGAAACGTGATCAAATTTTGGTGTCTTTAATCAGATCTGAACAAACATCCACTCTTGTGGCTGACTTCACTTCCACGTGTTTGTCAATTTTCAAAAAGAATTTGAGGTAACAATCTTTGGACCTCCATGATGTGAAGGCAGAGGGGGGAAAGAAAAGAAAAAGTTTCAAAATTAAGAAAAAATGTAGATAGAACAAAATGGTTGTTCTTTGATGTATCCAGAAAAAGTAGACTCTATCCATCCCTTGCCTAATAATTTTCATGAAGCTTTATGAATTTCATAGGGGGACGGGGTAAATATTAGTAAGAATGAAACACATTTGGCTTGTAAAACTTCTGGGAAAAGGGTCTTTCCTCAGCAGTGTGAGTAATCTCTGTGTATACTATCTCAACGGGCAAAAGTTGGTTATTCTTATCCCTGGTTAGAACTACTTGCTGTTATTCTCCCTCTGTGCTCTGTATTCTGTGTCAGATCCACTCACGTTCTACTTGTAACCAAAAAAAAAAAAAAAAAAAAAAAAAAGCAGCAGCAGCCCAGAGAATCTGTGAATACCAAAACAAAGGAGTGCACTTAGAAATAATGAGGTTTGTTTTCAATTTTATTTCTCTTCTTGGTAGTTAAGAGCAGCTGCTATAAAGTGACTTTGTGTTTGGTGAGCGGCTCAGCAGGGAAGTGCGGGTGGGGAGTGACTCACGAAAGCCAGGAATGAAGAAATGGCAACAGAATAACGAAACAACAGAGGAAAACAACTAGGGCCTGTAGGTAAGAGACAAGCTGGTTCTGTAAGGAAAAGCTAGCCTGGACCATTTGGGCTGAAAAATTAATTTACAGTGAAGAGCATAGAATGAAAATAAAAGCAGAACAGGGAAAAGAATGCTAAAAACTGTGCAAGAACCACTCATGTTTGATGACCTGTCAACTCTCAAATGAAAAGCAGGTGTCCTCTCTCTTCACCTACTTCTGCAAAGACTCAGGGTTTCCAACGGGAAAGGGAAGACAGGCTTCAATTACAACTGAGATATACCTAGGTCACGTTGGATGCATACATTTTCTGCTTTTGTTTTAAAGTCATCCTGACTACAGCTGTAAGGAATTTGTGCCAACTTGGCTCCCAAATGAGTTTCCTTTAATGTCCCATCTCTAAACGCTAAAAAATGTATTGTTGTATTGTGACTTAAATATGTCAAAATATTTTAGAAGAATAACGCTTTCTCCATAAAAAATGAGCTGATTGTTTTTCTTTCTATTTTACTAGAAAAATACAAATAGAAAATATTAAAAAGACCAAAAAGTATCTCAAGTTTTTTGGTTACTTAGCTTTTTATTATTAAAAACCTTGGGTCAGTGTCATGGAGAGATTGAATTTAATAGTCACCCTACTTTTGAGACACCGTATACAGAAACAAGATCGGTGGCGAATGATTTTCTTAACTGCTCAATTTTGTATTCTAATACAATCCATTTATATTGTCTTTATAAGTAGAGCTTTAGAAATTATTCCCAAATTACAAACACGACTATGTATTTTCTCTAAAAGATATATTTTAACTAAATATCAGCAAAAGGAAATGGAAGCATTACTTCCCCTCAAAGACTTTACAAACCTGGCGTGGGACTATCTTCAAACTTTGTGATTATCTGTGTCTTTAGGTATCTAATGGTCTCCAGGTTATTAATATCTTCAATTACACAGTGTTCTGCTTCACCTCATCTCTATTTACAAATTCACATCTTAAAACTTGCTACACTGGGGATTCTGGCTCCGCTTCTGACATGCAGCGTTAGCATGAGAAACGGCCACTTTTTATCGGCACCGTAAACTCTATCATTGGAAAATCCACCCAGAGTAGAAACCGAATTAGCCAGGCGCTCTGTGGCCACAGCTGCCGGAAGCCCCGCAGCCCCTTCTTGGCAAGGCGCTGAGCGAAAGGACTCAGAGATCAGGGTGCAGCTGGGAAAGGTTAGCTCTGTCCTCACAGTGCTCAGACCCCTGACAGGAGAGGGCTGAAGGAAGCATGTCATGGAGCTTTCTGGGGGCAACAGGGTCACGTATGTGGGATACATCACAGAGCACCTGTGGCAACGCTGCTTGTCTCCTCCATGTTAAAATAAGCAACTTCAATTTTCCCTCAGTCTTTCTGAGAAGAGAAATAATGGAACAATTGTACATTTTTTTTTTCTGAATGTTAGATGACGATGGCATTGAAAAATGCCTATATGGATTTTATTCACAGAGTTAAGAGCTTGATTCATTACACAGAGGTCAAGGAAACAAGCAGTCAGAATTTCTCTGTATTAAAATATTTTGGTTTCGAAGGGAGGGGTGGGGGGGGAAGGGAAAGGATTACAGAAAAAAAGAACTTTTAATATCTTTTTTTTTTCCAAGAACCTTCTTTCTTCTGAAGTGCATGTGTACAATATACATGAATGTTCACATGAAATACACCCTTGTGTATATATACATTTATATAAATAAATATATTTAATACTATATAAACAAATGTATAGGTGTATGTATATATATATATACATATATATATATATTTTATTAAAAAAGTCTTTTGACGTCTTCTTTTAGCTGATGAACTCCCATCCTTCTTTCCTATTTGGCAGGAGTTCCCTACTCTGTGTCATCGTGTTGAAAGACAATGGTCTGCCTTCCACTATCAACACCAGAAGGGCAAGACCTTCTCTTGCTCTGCCCTGGAAGGCAGCAAATATGCATGTTTCTTTGCAACAGTTACTCAGATGGCCCACACCAGGACTTTGTCTCTTGACTGAATATCACAAAAAAAATGAGGAACATAAGAATTCTTTCGAGACTGTAGTGGAGACCATGTCCTGGAACTCAGAAAACATAGCCTCACTGTGTCTGTTGAGCATCTTGGCTCCCAGAAGCTCTTCGAATATCAAGCCTGGCTCCCAGACTCAACATTCGAACTGTGGCCCTACATTTCCTTTTAATAACTCTTCAATTTTGCTTGAGCAAGGTAGAATTGGTTTCTGCTTTTTACAGTTAATTGCATTGCGGATGATGCCAATGCTGAGGGTAGATTCAGACTCAGTCTTGCCATTGAAGATCTTCTCTCCTCAAACTAAATCCTTAAAACTATCAAATTGGTAGTTATACAAAAGGAATGACAGCATTGGATAACAATAATTTCTGTACTACTGGATAATTTCTCTCAACAAAATAGAAAATAAGAAGTTAAGGTCTGTGTTTTTTGAGATTGGGAAGGAGTTGAAACTTGGCTCTCTTTATATCTGGAAACTTGAAATGTACTATAATATCTGTTCTCTATATAAATCTCTATTGTAAATGTTATATAAATGTAAACATGCATAGATGCTTCTTGACAGGGCAAAGCAAGAGAAGGTCTTGCCCTTCTGGTGTTGGTAGTAGAAGGCAGACCATTGACTTACTACAATATTAAATGACACTATACTAATATAAACCTATCTTTATAAATTATGCAAAGAAAAGCTAACTTACTACTAAGCTGATATTTTTCATCTACAAGGTCATTTCAACTACCTTCGAATTCACGTGGCATACACAGATGAAATACAGGGTGTTCTATTAGAAGTAGTCATCAAAATACTAAAAATCATAATACCTCCCAATATAATAAACAGATCTAGCATTAGGAATCATCCGATATTTTAATCTGTCATGAGATACTTACTAGAATTTTTTTAAATGGCATTTTTATTTAAAAAATGTTTTGGAAAAATTCAGCTATGTAGTAGGAACTTTGAAATCACTTCAATGGATATAATTGAAACATAATAATGTAATTTAAAGTCACTGTGGCCAAAGTTCTGGATCAAGGATTCTACATAATGAGATTAAAATTATGTTATTAAAAAGGATGCCCAAATCAACAGATTCATGAAATCTGTTATAGTGCACAGCTATATACATACATGCATGCACAGATAACTTCTTAGTAAGCTTATTTCTAAAAAAAGCTAATGAAAGCCCAAAATGGTGATAAAAAATTGTTGATTTTCTATAAGATCCAGTATTTTGATATCTTGTTTCCTTGAAAGATACTTCTTGGTTAAATCTCCTTAGTAGGTAGAGTATGAAAAGATACTGGCATCTCAGGAGGGAAATCTCAGTGAAATCTTTCAAATGGCAGGATTGTAGGATAGATTTAACAAATATTTGGAGAACTGGAATCAGAAATTTGTGATAATGGTATTGTCTCCTTCTAAAAGCTTTGAAAAAGAGGATAATAAATGTACTATAGACTATGTAAACTTTAAACTGTCTGAAGTTCTATAAAGAGTATCAAATAATAGGCTTTGCTAATAAAAAGTGCAAGCAACATAAAAGCAAAATGGGAGATACTAATGCATAAGCAATGATATATTACTGCAATTTCATCTGTTGTGATTGTCGCAAGTAGTTGCTCACAGATACCATAAATTTGTACACTCTCTAAAAGGTATATAAATTTTTTTTAAAAGATTCAAAGGTGATACTGAGATTCTCATAAAACATAAACCTAGGTACACGAAAATATATCAGGCATAGCTCTTTGGATCGTGCATCATCTCTTCTTGTTGCTATCATCTCGAAATGACCTACTTACAAGGTGTTAGGTACTTCAAAGGATTCTAATCTGTTCTACTTGATTTTCCCAAAACACTTTGATTAAGTCCACTAACATATACCAGCACCCAAGTAGACGAATTTTAACGTAGACAATTAGCTATATGGACCACTCATTTTCCTTTAAAGTTAAGATAACAACATTTCAAATGGATATTTACTCATGTCAATAGTCCTACCACATGATCCAAGTAAAGCCATTTTGCTAGTCTCTGCTATACATATTTAACATCTTTATATATATATAAATATATGGCATAGAGGTTATGAACACAGGTTCGATGTGCTAGCAAGAATGTTAAAAAAATTGGAACTCTCATATATTGCAGGTGGAAGTGTAATTGATTCAAAATTGTTTGGCTGTATCTACTAAAGCAATTCTACTTCCAGGCACATTCCCAAGAAAAAAATGTCTATACCAAAACACATGTGCAAGATCACAGCAGTTTTATTCAAGATGGCCAGAGACTGAAAAGCAACCCAAATATCCATCAATAGCAAAGTAAAAAAATATGTGGTATATTTACACTATGAAATTGCACACAGCAATGGAAAAGAACAATGGCTGATGCATGCACCAACATGGATGGAAGCCAGATTCATAAGAGTATATACAATTGGATTCCATTTCCATGTGCAAAGTTCCAAAATCAGCAAAAACTTATTGATGGCAAGTAGAAGTCAGAGTGCTGAAAGAAGTCTGAATGAGTGGGGAGAGGCACATGGAAACCTCACTGTAGGGTGCTGGAATTGCTGTGTTTTTCAACCTGGAAGGTGATTACATGGGCATGTGCATGTGTGAAAATTCATTGAGCTACACACTTGGGAATAACACATTTCTGTACTTTCCTTTCTTTTTTTTTTTAAACTAATTTGAGGGGTGCCTGGGTGGCTAGTCAGTTAAGCGTCTGACTTTGGCTCAGGTCATGATCTCATGGTTCATGAGCTTGAGCCTCATGTTGGGCTGTCTGCTGACAACAGCTCAGAGCCCGGAGCCTGCTTTGGATTCTGTCTCCCTCTCTGCCCCTCCCGTGCTCATGCTCTATCTCTCTCTCACTCAAAAATAAACATTAAAAAAAATAATAAATAAATAAACTAATTAGAAACAAGTATAGATTTGCAGCAGGTTGCAAGAACATACGCAGTGAAATCATGCACATCTATTCTCCAGTGTCCCTCAAATTTAACAACTCATAAAACTATATCAGAATATCAAAACCAAGAGAATGAGATTAGTATAATTGCTGGAGCTTATTCAGATGCCATAGTTTATACATGTACTCTATTTTTATGTACACAGGTCAATGCAATTTTATTAATGTGTAGCCTGTATAACTACCATCATAATCAAGATAGTGTTACATCACTACAAGATTACCCTGGGCCAGCAATTGATAGCCAAACACCCCTCTCCTTGTTTCCCTGTCTCTCACCCCTGGCAAATACGAATCTGTTCTTCGTCTTTCTAATTATGATACTTTGTGAATGTAGAATAATGGTATAATGCAGTATGTATCTTTTGAGAATGGCTTTTTGTATTCAGCATAATTCCTTGAGATTCTTACAAACTGTGTTGCAATAGTTTGTTCCTTTTATTGCAGAGTAGTATTTCATAGTGTTTAACTATTTTATTTAACCATTCACTCATTGCAAGACATTTTGGTAGTTTCCAGTTTTTTACTCGTATAAAGCTGTTACAAACATTCATGTATGAAAATAAGTCTTCATTCTCTGAAGTAAATGCCCAAGGGTGCAATTTCTGAGTTGTATGGTAAGTCCATTTTTGGTTTTGAAATGAACTGCCAAATTATTCCCCAGAGTATCCATACTATTTTAAATTCCCAGTATCAATGTATGAGTTATCTAGTTTCTCTTCTTCCTTACCAGCAGTTAGTGTTCTCACTATTTTTTATTTTACTCATGTTGATAGGTATGATATTATAATTTTAATGTGCATTCCCCTAATAGCCAATGATGGTGAATATATTTTATGTATTTATTTGTTATGTCTTCTTTGTATATATTTATATATTTTGTATTTGTATATATATTCTTGTGTATATATTATTTGTGTAATTGATATATATGAAATATATTCTTTATATATTTTGTACCTCAACACTAGTAAAAAAAAAATACCCCTTAAAAGAAGAAAATATTTTAGGCCCTGGAGGCGACTTTGTTAGTATGAATACTACTAACTCTGCTACTTACCAGCTGTGCAACATTGGGCAAGTTTCTTATCAATGTGTAATAGAGATGTTGTATTTAATATACTCACAGATTAAAAGCATTTAAAACAGTACCTAGTAAATTACCATGACAAAGAATATGTTAAGAAAAGTAAAACTTGGGGCACCTAGGTGGCTCAGTCAGTTGGGTCTTGATTTTGGCTCAGGTCATGACCCCAAGGTGGTGGGATCAAGCCCCAAGTTGGGCTCCGTGCTGAGCGTGGAGCCTGCTTGAGATTCCCCCCCTCTCTCCCCTTGTGCCCCTCCTCCATTCACTCTGTTTCTTTAAAAAAAAAAAAAAGAAGACAAAGAGAAGAGCAGGAAAAGCAAAAAGAAAAGAGAAAAGCAAAGAAGAAAAGAAAAAAGAAAAGAGAAGAAAAATAAAACTTTCCCCAATCCCCTTCTATCTCTTCTTCTTAGCTCACAACATTAAATCCTCACAACAACCTTATAAGGTAGTTCTACACTTTACAGATGAAGACATTAAGCCCTCGAGAGGTCAAGTAATTTGTCCCAGATTAGAAAGCTGTCAGAGGCCAGGCTAAGGAACTGAATCTCAGCCTTCTGCCCCAGTGCTCCTAACCAGTAAGTGATCAAATGGGCGTGGATTTACTTTACTTTCTACTTGGAACCAGTAGCCATTACTTGTTTAAGGATTTTACTTCTGTGATTGTCCCACTTCTCTTGTGTGTCCTCAGTTTCTCCCCACACCTGCATTACTATCATTGATACAGCAACATGCCTCACTTAACATTAGCTCTCTTCTACATGTCTGATGACCTTATGTTCCTCTAACTAGTACCAATTTTTCTCTTCAATCCATAGCAAAACTTTTTGCATGAGTCATTTATACTTGTGGGGTCCGCTTCTTTTATTCATTTATTTTTATTTTTTAGAGAAACAGAGAGGTGTGAGCAGGGTACGGGGGCAGAGGGAGAGAGAACCTTAAGTAGGCTCCAGGATGAGCACAGAGCTTGACTGATGTGGGGCTCTATCCCATAACCTTGGGATCATGACCTGAGCTGAAATCAAGAGTTGGATGCTCAACTGACTGAGCTACCCAGGCACCCCTATACTTGTCCACTTCTAAGTGTCTTTTCCTTTAAGGAACTCTAGGCTTTTTCTCAGTACTCACAAGACAAAGCCTGAGAGTACAGGCTCTCAACATGCTATCAAAGTCATAGCAATCTCTCTTTCTCAACCATTTATACTATTAGCTTCCTTCTTTCTCTAAACAGCTTTTCCCTTTACTTTCCATTAGAACAAAGTTATCTAATTCTCCCCAACCCCTTGACTACTGCTTTTCAATCTCCCGTTTAGCCCCTCCTCTGTACCCCAATGTTTTAAGAAAAGCATGGTTATGTCTCACTTAGTTCTTGTCTTTCTGCTCCTTTCTGGACATGCCCTTTCCCTAGATAGGCTCATCCAGACCTATGGATTCAAAGATTTTAAAATTTATATCTCCAGCTAAAACACCTTTACTGAGATCTTGAATTGTATGTTCAACTTTATATCTGAACCTAAATATTAAATTAGCATTTCAACTTTGAAATTATTGTTCAAACTGGTCACTTGATTACCTTCTGCTCCATGCACCAAACCTACCCCTCCCCTAAGCATTCTGAACTTAGCTAATGATGCTAAGCCAAAAACTTACAAGTTATTTTTGATTCTTCTCTCTTTCATTACACTTATACCACCTCTCAATAATATCTATTGGCTACTTTCTAAGAAAGCCAGAGACACTAAATCAAATCGAAGATTAGAATCTCCATTGCTATCACACTAATCCTTGACATTCTGTAACATCTTCTATTCTTGCTTTTCCGCTTACCTCTTGAAGTGACCATGTTAAAGAATAAATCAGAGTATAGATCAGATTATATTATATACTTGATTAAAACTCTTCAGTGACTTCCCATTGCATTTAAATTAAATCAAAACCCCTATCAACAAAAGACTTATTATCCAAAAAGCCTTATGTGAACTGACCCCTCCCATCTCTCTGAATTTAACTTCTCTACTTTCCCTATTTTTCTCAACTCTGTAGCCGCAGAGGCCTTCTAGATGTTCCGTAAGTATGCCCAACCTTTTTCTGCCTGGAGTTCTCCTGCTCCAGACATTTTCATGACTATTTTCCAGTCTCCACTCAAATTTCTGCCCTTCAAAGATGTTTTCTCTTGCCACTGTAGTCAAAGTAACTGTCTATAACTTCGTAATACTCTCTGCATTTATAGTCTCCTCATAGCCCTTACTACTTTAAGTTAAATTGTAGTATTCGATTGCTAGGTTTTATATTTGTTGTCTGTCTCACTACCCTGTCTCACCCGTCCCCTAAAGACAGTGATTTTCAAAGTTGTGAAGGCTTTTGTTCACTACTCAGTGCCCAATGTCCATAATTTGTGTGGCATTTAAAATAGATACCCCTTGGGGCGCCTGGGTGGCGCAGTCGGTTAAGCGTCCGACTTCAGCCAGGTCACGATCTTGCAGTCCGTGAGTTCGAGCCCCGCGTCAGGCTCTGGGCTGATGGCTCAGAGCCTGGAGCCTGTTTCCGATTCTGTGTCTCCCTCTCTCTCTGCCCCTCCCCCGTTCATGCTCTGTCTCTCTCTGTCCCAAAAATAAATAAACGTTGAAAAAAAAATTAAAAAAAATAAAAATAAAAAAAAAATAAAATAAAATAGATACCCCTTAATCTCAAATACTTAGGAACAGTCTTTGGTAAATTAATTTTTAAGAAGTCTATAAAGCCAGAAAACATATGAAATACACACACCAAAAAAAATTTGAAAAATGTGCACTCGTGTTCTTTCCACACATGGGTGAGTCTTTGGGTGTGGATCCAGTGACTGGAGTTCCCACATGAAGCAGTGTCTGTGGGGTTACCAGGCAATTAAGAGTGAGCAAGTAGTTAAAGACACTTGTGAAGCCTTCTGGATGCTGACTTGTCCAAAATTTGTATAGTATTTTCTTCTATATTTTACAGCTGTCTAATCAAAGTTGATTTAACATTTATTTCAGTAGCAACTCATTTTAATAGTATTAATATTTCTAAAACTTTTAGCTTAATTTTCATAGAAGTAACAAGTTTGTTCCATTTGTTGCTCATATGTCATTGATTTAATGTGACATTAATTGGGTTATTGTGACACTAATCATATAATTATAATAACAAGTACAGTTCCCAGAAACAGATTTGGGCACAATTTGGGTGCTACTTAGTAACTAACCCACTGGGGAAAGAGCTGCATCCTTTTATAACTTTCTTGAGCCTTTAGCTTATAGTTAACCTGAAAACAGGCTGGGCCATTTTGGTTGATAAGGTTAATCAATAAAATCTTATTACGTTTATAATTTTTGGAATTAATTTTTATATTCTAGTCATAAGCTAAACAGTGAAGATCTCTAATTGGTCAGCACCAAAAGACCCTTAGATTCATTTATATGACTTTTTGAAAAGTACATTTTCCCCAACTAATGGATTTATCTGTTTTAAAATTACTGCAAACATCATATATTTAATTAGTGTTTTTCTATTTTCTCAGAAGATATATGAAGCTTTAAATTCAGTTAGAAAGTCAAGACTGACAGGTAGTAACAAATGTACCTGGAAGAATCATAAATTTTTGGGGAAGACCTATATAGCTGTCTTCTAGAACCTATATATTTTATAGTATATGAATGAAATATTGATACAACCAAACATTTTAAATAATGATCTTTCCATAACTTACCATTTATCCTTAATTAATCATATGATGTGGCTAATTTTCTAATAAATCAGTGAAAATTAAAATATTGTCCATTTGTAACATATACAGAAATTCTGCCAGTCTGTCTATAGTAACCAAAAAGACTTCTCCGATCAAGTATAAGAAAGAGATCAATACAGGACCATTGTTGTATATACTGTGTAAAACTCCTTACATATTTGAAATTCATATATTATTAATTCCTTCCTTTAAAATCCTAATCAGCACCCTGAAAGACTTGCTTATGAGCATATTTTCCCCAGAAAGCACTTCATGCACACTGGTAAGATAAAGATGAAATGTTAAAGAATCTGTGGGAAGGGCCCATTTAGATACATTTTTATACAGCTAATTACATAGTTAATAAGGTTTAAAAATGTAGTACTATTTTAAATTTTTTAAAAGTACAGTTTTGTATAAATCCCAGAATTACTTTTATGGGGTGGTGGTGATGATTGGAGTGTATAACAGTTACCAACCATTTGGAAGGTATTAGTTTTAATCTGTAGCAGACTGTTTCGGTATTTGGAACTGTATCTTTGCAATCATCTCGTTACAAGTTAATGTAATACATACCTCATTAAAGAAATATTATAAAATATGAGCTTTCCTATTTATTCAAAGGTAACAAATAGTCAACTGTAATACCCAAAATGTTCCTGAGCTATTTGTATTTTTGAGGAAACTGGAAGTTATATGACAAAGAAACATATTTAAATTTTTCTCAAAGATATTTCATATTAAAAAGTTCAATAATTGTTTTTGTTTAATTTCTTTCCAGCTAGGGAAATATGAAGAGAACATTTATTTAAAAGGCACTCAATTATGGTGTGTCAATGAAACAAAGTTTGGAGAAGGAAGACACATGCTGTGACCAAAATTTAATGAATATCCTAGAAGTATGTAAATTTCCCCAACAGCTCACAAAGCAACTGATTTTATGCTTACCTCTTTACATGAATATTTAGCTTAAAAGAATATATTTGAACATTTTAAATTGTATTCTCATAAAAGATCTCTGATCATGCCTTTAGTTGGCAAACTGAATATCACTAGGTCCTTAGAGAATTAATGTCAGCAAATAAAATATGAGACCTCAAGCTAGGCATCCTAAAGTTTTGTTACAATGAGACTATGTCAACATAGTAGACAGAATTATAATGATTCCCTTTGGACTAACAATATGAATCAATTTTAAAATGGAAATTTGAAACATTTAGAACTGGAAAGATGGTTATTAGTGAGCGAGTCCAAATTCTGCATTTTGGGGGATAAAAAGGTAAGCACAGGAAGCTTAAGAAATTTTCATAAGGTCAGAAAATTAACTAAGGATAGTTTTGTGACTTTTGGTTAAATGTTCCTTAACTTTTATCACACAAATAATTAGGCAATGAATTAGGAAAACAAACTTTCAATGGGATCCTTAACCTATAAAATTCACTAACCAGAGTAACCTAAGTCTGCATGGATTTTTCCAGTAATTGATCAGCAAGTACAAAAGAAAGCCAACGTATCCTTGAAACATAACTATCCAACCTTCCTCTACTGCGTATTTATTTTTTATAATGTTAAGCAATAAGCCACACGGATACAGAAGACAGTGATGGGAATATCTTTAAATCCAGCATCATACAGTCAGATGCTTTCTTTTTTTCAATTTTTTTAATGTTTATTTATTTTTGAGACAGAGAGAGATAGAGACACAGCATGAGTGGGGGAGGGCAGAGAGAGAGGGAGACACAGAACCCAAAGCAGCCTCCAGGCTCTGAGATGTCAACACAGAACCCAATGCGGGGCTCAAACCCACGTACCCAGAGATCATGATCTGAGGCAAAGTGGACAGCCAACTGACTGAGTCACCCAGGAGTCCCAGTCAGATGCTTTCTAACCCATTCCTTTGTTGTTGTTTTATGATGAACACTTTCAAGAGTTTGTACCAAACTCTGATCAATCTGAATTGTATGCTGTGTTGAACTGAGATATTTTAAATTTATTTTTAAGCAGTCAAACAATATATATACAGTTGAAAGCCCTTATGTATTCCTACTTGACGAAATGACCTAGTGTCCCTTCTTTAGATACAACTATCATAGTGAATTTAGAGTTAATCATTCCCCAAAGTATTTTTATCTTATATTTTTTACCACAAACCTATTAGACATAAAAATACATTAGTATCATAATGTTTAAATAGTATTTTGAATCGCTATTTTTTAAATTTTTTTTTTCAATGTTTATTTATTTTTGGGACAGAGAGAGACAGAGCATGAACGGGGGAGGGGCAGAGAGAGAGGGAGACACAGAATCGGAAACAGGCTCCAGGCTCTGAGCCATCAGCCCAGAGCCTGACGCGGGGCTCGAACTCCCGGACCATGAGATCGTGACCTGGCTGAAGTCGGACGCTTAACCGACTGCGCCACCCAGGCGCCCCTGAATCGCTATTTTTAATGGGCCTCTATTTTTTTTAGCTTTTAAGCTTACTGGCAAATTTTCTAGTTCTTTTTTTTTTTTTTTTTAATTTTTTTTTTCAACGTTTATTTATTTTTGGGACAGAGAGAGACAGAGCATGAACGGGGGAGGGGCAGAGAGAGAGGGAGACACAGAATCGGAAACAGGCTCCAGGCTCTGAGCCATCAGCCCAGAGCCTGACGCGGGGCTCGAACTCACGGACCGCGAGATCGTGACCTGGCTGAAGTCGGAGGCTTAACCGACTGCGCCACCCAGGCGCCCCTCTAGTTCTTTTTTTTAATGACAATGAAAATGCTACATTTATTTATCCTGTAGCTATATATTTGGGATATTTCTGATTTTGCCATTACAAACAATGTTGAAAAGAAAATATGTATATGGTTTACTAGGTACATGTTTGAGAGTTAAGATAGCCAAGAAATGGAATTTCTGGATTTTAAGGTATACAAATCTTAAAATTTACTGGATGTTGTCATGTTGCTTTCCAAAAAGGTTGTACCAATTTATACTCTCACCAGGAGAGTATGAGAATTCTTTGCCTACATTCAGTTTCTCTTATGTTTAAATATTTCAGTCAGTTTGATGTACACAACTTTTGTTTAAACTTGCATTTCTATGATTGCTAATAAAATTAAATAACTTTCTACATGTTTATTGGTCATTTAGGCTGCTCCTTTTTTGAAATGATCATATCTTTATTTGCTTTTCATTCAGTTCTCTTCTTATTCATTTGCAACTGTTCTTTATATTTTATGGCCCTAATTCTTTGTGGGATATATATAATTAATATATATTATATGTATGTCCTATATATGTGTGTGTGTGTTTATGGGATATGTGCATATATATGATACCTATATCTTCAATATCTCCTCCCAATGTGTTTATGGTACCCTTCGTTGAACAGGATATTTAAAATTTAATGTACTTCTATTTGTTTTCTGATATATGCCTTTAATATATGTTTCGGAAAATTTCCTCACTTGGGGTCATTATTATGTACCTTTATATTTGTTAAAGTTTTGAAGATTTGTATTTTGTTCTTTGATCCATCTGAAAATTATTTTTGCATATATTTTAACTAGATTTTCCAAAACAGTATCTTCCGTTCAATTAATACATAATTTTACTTCTGAGACACATCTTTTCCATATATACATAGGTCTGTTTCAGGACTCTGTTACAACTTTATCTGTCAAGCTCTGTAATATTTTCAATAAGTGCTCTAAGAGAGGTTAACAATAAATGTTGATATTTTGCAGGAGTAATACCTCTCAGTACATCCTTTATTTTCCTTTTTCAAAAGTGTGTCTATTCATATTTGTTTTTCCCTATAACACTTAAAATGACCTTTTAAGTTGTATGCAACAAGTATTTATCCAGCTTTGACAGTAATTCTTCCATTAGCAATTTTCAAAAGGAATGGACCCTATTTCAAATGTCAAATGTTAAAGTATAAATTGTGTCTAGCTTAACATACATATACATATCTGTGAACCCTTTACCACAATACAGGTAAACATTTTTATCAGTCCAGTTTCATTGTATCACTTTGTGTCCCATCCCTCCTTCTACTTCTTTTCCAGGCAATCACTGATCTGATTCCTATCACTATATTAGTTTGTATTTTCTAGAATTTTATATACATGGAATCAAATAGTGTGCACTATTTTTTGCATAGTATCTTTCATTCAGTATAATGATTTTGATCCTTTGATATCAAAACCTTAAAAATTTGATATTCATCCAAATTATTGCATGTATCAATAGTTTACTGCTTTTTAAAATGAGTGGTATTCCATTGCACTGACATACCACAACTTACTTATGCATTCACTTTTGATGATATTTGGATTGTCCTCAGTTGATGCTATTATACACAAATCTGTTGTGAACACTTATGCACAAGCTTTTATGCGAACATATAATTGTTTGGATAAATACCTAAGAGTGGAATTCTTGGCTCATATGTAGGTGCTTGCTAAACTTTTTACAAAACTTCCAAACTATTTGCCATAGCAATTGTACAATTTTGTATTCCCACTAGCAGTGTTTGAAAACTCCATTTCTTCCATACCTTTGCCAATATTTGGTGCAGCTGAAACTACTTTTGTGTTATTTTCTAAGCTTAGTTATATATTTCAAACACCAAACTCATGTAAGAAGTAAAAAGCTGGAAATTACCACAGATACTCTTCTTTGCTTAGCCAGAGCAAATCCTTCCTTACTATCTTCCTATATAGTTATGTCGACTTATTTCTGTCCACCATTTAATTAATGGTGTGGCAACTCAAACGTCTCCACTTTAGGTAAAGGCCCCTTTTCTAAATCCCTTACTTTCATGGACCATCTCTTATGCCTGCATGGGTTACTAGGTTATAGATGTAAGCAAATCAATCTCGTTTCTTATCACCCTACACAAATGATTCCCAATTTCCATTCCCACTTCCAATTCCCACAGTCTTTCCTGGGATATGTTACCCTCTTTGATTTTGCTCTTGAGGAAACGGAAACTGACTTATTTATTAGAACCCATTTATACAGGGGCACCTGGGTGGCTCCGTCAATTAAGTGTTCAATTATTGATCTTGGCTCACGTTATTATCTCATGGTTTGTGGGATTGAGCCCCCTGTCAGTCTCTATGCTGACAGCATGGAGCCTACTTGGGATTCTCTCTCTCTCTCTCTCTCTCTGTCTCTGTCTCTGTCTCTCTTTATAAATAAATATTTTTTTAAATCCATTTATACATGTTTACTAGTTTGGTTACTGTAGAGCAAATCAAAGCTCCTACATAATTAACTAAATATGTTCTCCATATTTGCTTTGGTGTTAGCCAAACAATCAGATTAAATTAGAAAAGTAATGGGGCACTTGGGTGGCTTAGTCCGTTAAGGAACCAACTCTTGATTTCTTCTCAGGTCATGATCTCATGGTTGGTGAGTTCAAGCTCTGTATTAGGCTCTGTGTTGACAGCATGAAGCCTGCTTGGGATTCTCTCTCTCCCTCTCTCTGCCCTTCCTCCACTCACACTCTCTTTCTCTCTCAAAATAAATAAATGAACTTAAAAAGAAAAGAAAAGTAAATAAAAGCTTTGGAGCACCACTACTCACAACAGCCAAGAGGAGGAAGCAGCCCAAATGTCTATTGACAGATGAGTAAATAAACAAAATGTCATTATATATATATGTGTATACATATATATACATATAAACAAACATATTATATACATATATAATATATATAAATAAACATATTATATTAATTATATTTATATTATATTATATTATATTATATTATATTATATTATATTCAGCATTAGAAAGGAAATCTTGGGACGCATGGGTGGCTCAGTCAGTTAAGCATCCAACTTCCATTCAAGTCATGATCTCGTGGTTCCTGGGTTCAAGCCCCACATCAGGCTCTGTGCTGACAGCTCAGACCCTGGAGCCTTCTTTGGATTCTGTGTCTCCCTTACTCTCTGCCCCTCCCCAACTCGCACTCTGTCTCTCTCAAAAATAAATAAATACATTAAAAAGAAAAATTTTTTTTAAAAAAGAAGGAAATCCTGTTGTGTTCTACAATATGGATGAAGCTTGAAGACTTTATGCTGTATGAAATAAGCCAGGCACCAAAAAGACAAATATTGTATGATTTCACTTATATCGGTATTTAAAGTAATCAAACTTTTATAAACAAAAAATAAGGGGAAAAGGGGAGGTGTTGTTTGATGGATATGGTATTTCGAATTTGTAAGATGAAAATGTCCTAGAGATCATTTTCACAACAATGTGAATATATTTAATGATACTCAACCATACAGTTGAAAACAGTTAAGATTGCAAATTCTATGCTATGTGCTTTTACCACAATAAAAATAAATAAAAGCTTTGGGTAGTTTTTCTTTATATCAATTTGAAGAAATTGTCTTCCTGTTTCTTCTGAAATAGAAGATTACTAACTTTTCCCACAAATATTGGCATGCATATTTAGTGAAACTTTTGAGCAACATCAACAACAATAGCTCCACTGTGATGGATTTCTGAATACTGAATAAGGTCTAGAGAATTTTAAAAGATTTGGACTCACTGTAACCTCTACTCTCCGAAGTTCAGATGTCATTGCACAAAGGGCAGATGAATTTCCTACTTACCAGATGTCAGTTGAAGTGTGGCTTTTTTTTTTTAGCTTAAAGGCAACTCTCTATATATTTTCCTTATCAGCAATGAAGTTTAAAGAAATTGACTCTGTGAACTGAAAGTTTCTTTTTATAGGACAATCGTATAATTCAAACTTGATTATTTTGAAATTTATCCTTAGAAGGCAGTTACGTTGGTTCACAGTACTCCAGAAAAATATGAAAACAAACTCTATTTTAAAGTAGGTATAAACAGCTTTTATGTAGATGTTTTCTGGAGAAGAAAATGAAGAGGCCATTAAAACCACTCAGTATATTCAGTAACTTTACTCCTCTGAGTCACTTCACAGATTATCTCTTCTGAATAGTGTCTTTTATAAATCTGAATTTGTGTTTTTGAGTTCCTATTAAAGTCCACCCAGCAGGATATAGTTTTAAGTTAAAATTGTAAGGAGAGAGAAAAAATATTCTTGTCAGCAAAATCCTTTCCATAAACAACTTCCAGGAATCTGGTACAAAATGTTAGTATTCTCAGATTATATAACTTTTCTTCTTGGAAACTCTTAAGAGTAGATTTAACTCTTTTCAGAAATAGTGAGATCAAAGCACTGAAATATAGTTTCCCCATCATATACCTTGGACCTTCAGTTTACTTCAAGATTGTTATTAATACTTATAGTTTAAGTGGTCATTATTTTAAGAGGTAATGCTCTTTGAGGTTTTAGAAGACAATTAGCTAGAAATTTAGAAAGTATAAGATTTGTATCTGTAGCATAAAAATGGTAAAAGAACCTTATTCCCAATACCAAATAAACTCTAAAAAATCACATTCTTTATAATAATCCAAAAGCTGTTAATATAGTTTTTAGATCTTTTTCCCCCTGCATTTCGTTTTACCTACATTTTAGGTGGTAGAGTGGTTTTATCTTTAACTTGGAGGTGAATTTAATGGAATATCTTCTACCTTCCTAGGTGGGATAGTAGGCTTAGAATTTAAGTTGACCTTATATGACAGTAAATAAACTGAACTGCTGCAGATTACTTCAGCATAAAATTAACCTCAGAATGACTCTCAAACTTTTCTTAGATGGAGTACATGGGGGTAGTAGCATGAAGTAAAAAAAAAAAATTCTGGATCTGAAACCAGAAGGCTTGTGCTCATTGACAGCTTGTCTACTACAGGCATCTCTTTACCATGGACAAGCCATTTATACTCATTTTTTCTTCCCAACAGAATACATACAAAAAGAATTATTCTACCATGGTTTGAGACTATCACCAGAATCAAATAAGAATGTGAATAAAAGGAAGTTAAAATCATAAAAGTTTAGAAAATACAAACCATTATATTCAATGGTTTTATCATATTTATAATGCAATGATGAAAAGTCACAAATTTTTAGAACTACAATTAAACAGAGAGCATTTTCTAGTTCCATGTTGCCTAATGTTTTTAGATACAAAATATTGCATGTAATTTCATGGGTATCATGTGTCCTATGTATGAATTCCTGATCAACTGAAATGCTTTATTCTACAGAGTGGATAAATGAAACCTAGAAAAATGAAGGTACTTAACTGAGGCAACACAGAAATTCTGTGGCAAAGATGATTCTAGAGTGCATACGTGCTGACTCACACTCCAGTGTTCTATTTCCCTAGACCAGGGTTACAGACAAGTGTGTCCCATAGAGCCCTGCTCATTTCAAAGACACCTCAGTAGCAAACACAAAACAGAGATCTCTCAATCCTAACTCTTTTTATTTGTTTGCTACACTGATCTTCCAAATTTCCACCTTATGAAAAAAAAGTTTGGACATTATTGCTCTAGAAGAATAACAAAATAATAGATACGAAGTGAGAAAAGTAATGTGTATAGCTCCCAGAATTATGAGTTTCTTAAAAACTGCAGTGTCTGGTGGTCCTAGCATGTGTTGCTCTAAAAAATTTAGGAAAACTGAATGTAAAATTTTAAAATACTTCAAACAATAAATTCAAGATCTGTATGATTTCATTGGAGAACTCTATTTAAATATATATAAAAAAGAGAAAAACACCAATCTACACAATCTCTTGCAAAAATGGAAAAGAGTATACTTCCTAATTCATTTTATAAAGCTATTATTACCCTAATATGAAAAAAAAAGTCAGGAAGAATAAAGAAGAAGAAGAAAGAAGAGGAGGAGGAGGGGAGAAGGAAGAAAGGGGAGAAGGAGGAGGAGAAGAAGAAAGGGGATGAGGAGGAGGAGGAAGAGGAGAAGGAGGAAGAAGGAGAATGAGTAAACAACTACAGACCAATATCCCTCATGAGTATAGTTTGAAAAATCCCTAGACAAATGATGGAAAATAAAATTGATCAGTGTATAAAAAAGAATTATACATTATGATCATAGAAGATTTATTCTAGAAAAGAAAGGCTGGTTGAGTATTTGAAAACCAGTCAATGTAATCTACCATATTAACAGGCTAAAGAAAAATAATCACATGATCATATGAATTGATGCAAGAAAGCATTTGATAAAATTCAACATCTGTTTATGATAGATGCTCTCAGCAAATTAGAAATTGGAAGGATATTTCCTCAACTATAAAAAACCCCACATCTAACAACATATGCATTAGTAAAAGACTAAATTATTTTCCCTTAACATCTGGAACAATACAAGAATGTTTTCTATTATTCAACTTAGTACTAGAAATGGTAAATCATGCTAGAAGGCAAAAAAAGGAATAAAACACATAAAGTTCATTAAAGAAGTAATTAACCATCTCTATTGCAAATGGCATGACTGCCTATAGAAAATCCCAAAGAATCTACAAAAACACTCTTAAATCTAATACTTGGTTTCATTAAAACCATAGAATACAATATAAACATTAAAAATAATTTTAAAAATTCTGTAGATGAGCAGTGAACACATGGAAATTAAAATTTAAAACATAATACCATTTGCAATCATTCTAAAATAAAATATTTAGGTATTCCTAAATAAATAATACTAAGTAAACTCACTAAGTAATAAGTGCTTAGGTAAAAAATCAAAAAAACGACTAAATATGTATAGGAATTATATGCTGAAAACTACGAAGCATTGATTAAAAAATCACAGAAGATCAAATGGTATGAAGACACATACCATGTTCATGGATTGGAACACAACATCCTAAAAACATGTCAAGCCTCTTGAATCGCTATAAGTTAAAGGCACTATCTATCAAAGTTCCAGCAAGATATTTTATAGTGTGGATGATTCTTAAATTTTACAGAAAGGCAAAGAAAGTAGAATAGGTCTTTTAAAGGAAAATAATAATAGAGTAGGATGAATCTCCCTACCCAATTTTAAGACTTCATATAGTCTTAAACTTTATTGTTGGCAGAGAAATAAACATATACAACAATGGAGTAGAATAGAAATCTAGAAATAAAAATACACAAGTATACATTAATACAGTTGATTTTTTTTTTAATTTTTTTTTCAACGTTTATTTATTTTTGGGACAGAGAGAGAGGGAGACACAGAATCGGAAACAGGCTCAAGGCTCTGAGCCATTAGCCCAGAGCCCGACGCGGGGCTCGAACTCACGGACCGCGAGATCGTGACCTGGCTGAAGTCGGATGCTTAACCCACTGCGCCACCCAGGCACCCCAATACAGTTGATTTTTGACAAAAGTGCAAGAGCAATTCAATGAAGAAAAATAGTCTTTGCCTCATATACCATTGACAATCCTCCTCCTCCTTCTTCTCCTCCTCCTCATCATCACATCCATCTAAACTTCACACCACAAGGGCGCCTTGGTGGCTCAGTGGGTTAAGGGTCTGACTATTGATTTTGGCTCAGGTCATGATCTCATAGTTCATGAGATTGAGTCCTGCATTGGGCTCTGCACTGACAGTGTGGAGCCTGTTTGGGAATCTCTCTCTTTCCCTCTCTTTCTGCACTTCCCTCACTCATGCACACATTCTCTTTCTCTCTCTCTCAATAAGTAAATAAACATTTAATATTATTAGAAAATAAACCTCACACAATATACAAGTTTAAAAATAAATCATAGATTTAAATGTAAAATGTAAAATTGTGAATTTTATACAAGAAAACAAAAGTGAAAATCTTTAAGAACTAGAGTTTGGTGATGACTTTTCAGACACAAACAAAAGAATGATTCATAAAAGGAAAAATGTTTGATGAATTAAACTTCATTAAAATTAAACCTTTTAGTCTGCAAAAAAAAAAAAAAACCATGAAGAAGATGAAAATACTGGTGATGGGACATTAGCAAATATCTGAAAACAATACATATCGCAAAGGATTTGTATCCAGAATTTTAAAGGACTTTTTTGTAAACAGCAAACAATCCAGTTGGGAAATAGGTGAAGGACATGAAGAGACATTTCATCAAAAAGTATACATGGATGGGGGGAAAACATGAAAGTATCAAGCATCACTAGCCACTAGGGAAATGCAAATTAAGACCTTAATGAGATATCACAAACAGTTTAGACAACTAAAGTAGCAAGATAGTGACTATATAACATGTTGGCAAATATTCAATAAAGCAATCTCATACTTTTCTAGTGGGAGTGAAAATGGTAGAATCACTCTGAAAGATAGTTTCATATTTTCTTTGAAAAGCTACACACGTAAGATATGTCTCAAGAATCATACTACTGGGCACTTTCCCCAGATAATTTTTATTCTAACAAAAACATGTACATGAATGTTCATAACATCTTAATTTGCAACAGAAAAAACTAGACACAACTAAAAATGTTCCTCAATAGGTAAATGGTTAAATAAAATGTTACATATATACTATGGGATACTACTAAATAATAAAACCAATGAGCTATTTAAATATACAATAACTTGGGGCGCCTGGGTGGCTCAGTCGTTAAGCGTCCGACTTCAGCTCAGGTCACGATCTCGCGGTCCGTGAGTTCAAGACCCACATAGGGCTCTGGGCTGATGGCTCAGAGCCTGGAGCCTGCTTACAATTCTGTGTCTCCCTCTGTCTCTGCCCCTCCCCCGTTCATGCTCTGTCTTTCTCTGTCTCAAAAATAAATAAACATTATAAAAAATTAAAAAAATATATACAATAACTATGATAGACCTCAAATACATTATGTTGAATTAAAAAATGTCAAAGGTCACATACTATATGATCTCTTGTATATATAATTTTCCAAATTAAATTATAGACAAAGAAGTTAGATTTGTGGTTGCTAGGGATTAGAGGTAGCTGAGGGACAGGGATAGCTATGAAAATAAAGAAGTAGCAAGAGGTACTTGATGGCAGTGGTGATTACACTACTATTCCCATGTGATAAAATCATATAGAACCTGCTGGAAATAAAATGTGACTTCAGCTAGATTTAAGAATAGAAAGTCAATATACAAAATCAATTCAATTTCTATATACCAACAATAAATGGGAATAATGTTAAGAAACAATACTATTTACAGTAACATTAAAAAATATGATATATTCAGCAATACACTTAACATCTATGTCCAAAATCTCTTTTTATACTAAAAATTTCCAACACTATAGATAATCATTAAAAATCTAGATAAATGGAGACATATACCATGTTCATTGATTGGAATATTCATCATAGCATAGAAATTTGTCTATAGATTCAATGTCATCCCATTGAAAACTCTAGCAGGATTTTTGTGTAGACATTGATAAGCGTATTCTAAAAATTATAGAAAAACAAAGGACCTAAAATAGTCAAAACAATCTTGAAAAGTATAAATTTAGAGAAGCTATATTACCTACTTTAAAACTCACCATAAAACCACAGTAATTAAAATGATGTAGATTTTGCCTGCAAATAGACAAACAGATCAATGGAATGAAGAGTATTTTTAGAAATGGACTCACATATACAAGTTCTATTACATTTTTTGACATATATGCTAATATACTTCAATGAGGAAAGGACAGAATTTTCAAGAAAGGGTGCTGGAACAACTAGATATTCATACACTTAAAAACAAAACCAGCCAACCAACAAACCAATGTCCTGACCTCTATCTTGTATATAGAAATTAATTTGAGATGGGTTTTAAGCCTGTAAATAAAAGTGAAAAGACCTGAACATAAGCATTTGTACTGATGCTCAATATCACCAGAGAAATGCTAATTAAAAATATAATGAGATCTATTTCACATCTATTATGATGGTTAAAATTTCACAGATTGGTAATATCAATAAAAGGAAGATATGAAGCCACCAGAATTTGCATATATGGTTTGCATGAGTGTCCCACTTTACAGAAAAAAAAATGGCAATTTATTATAAAGTTAAAAACACACCTACCCCTTGACCCATAAATTCCACTTCTAAATAAATGAAAAACATACATACACAAAAATACTAACAGAACTAAAAAGAACTGATAGCACATAGAAAGTTTAGCCATAATAACTGATAAATGCAACACAATCAAACATTCAGCAATGGGAAAATGAAGAAAAGAACTGTAATACATTCATACAGTGTAATAGAATCCTACTCCGTAATTAAAAGGAAAGAAGCACTGATACATACAATAACTCAGAAAAAACTCCAAAACATGTTGAGTAAAGAAATCTAAGAACGAAAGAGTTCATACTTCATGGTTTAAATTCCAGGAAGTTCAAAAGCAAGCAAAAGTAACATGAGAATAGCAGTTGACTTTGGGTGGGGGCAAGAACTAGCTGGAATGGGGCATGGCAAAACTCTCTAGGATAAAGGACATATTCTATATCATGTTCATGATAGTTGGTTACATGGGTGTTTGCTTGAGCTCACTGAACTGAATACTTTAAATCTGGATATTTTATTGTATGTGAGACTAAAATAATCTTTTTGAAAGCAACAAAATAAAATAATTTCTTTAGGTAATTATCAATCATAAATTGTTTACTGAATGTCTGTTGGATAAACCTCTATTCACTGTTTTAATTAGTAATGGTTTGGGAAGGCACTAAATTTCAATTTTATAATTACCCTGTCTTAAATGTGAAAAAAATTCTCTGAATTCAAATGAGTAATTTATATATATTCAAATTATTGAAGGTGACATGCCACATTTGGTAAATGTTTTATTTCCTTTTCTGAACAAGCTCCACAAAATAGACTAGACCAGATGGAGCAATCATAGACCGGAGAGAGAACCCTGGACCTGAAGTCAGACAACCTGACTTCTCTTCTCGCTTCTGCATTTTATGGCTCTGTTTGGCAGATGTTCCCAGCCGATTATCAGTGTCGAGGTCCCTTGCACAGAAAAAAACTTATTAAATACAGGGAATCATCAAGACACAAAGCAATGACTTAATGCCCTCTGTTCCTCTTGGCTGTCAACTTCAGGATGGTAAAAAAAAAAATAATAAATCACTGGTATTTATAAACAAATATGATTAGTCTTGTTCCTCTTTTTCTTTCAGCCTGTTGAATTTGCTGCACTTTCGTTTTATGCAAGAATCACTTTTCTCCTTCATTTTTAAGGCTCTTATGAAACCAATCACATGCTTCAGTGCCACCTTTTAAGCAGCTGACATAAAACCGAAGTGACAGGGCAGAAGAATAAAGGCCATCCCTCTTTACTTTTGCTCCCCATTACACAGAACCACCTCCATTCCTTTTCACTGATAATTTCTTTTCAAATTCTGACATCTTGCAAAATTAATGACTGTGTAGCTTTAAAAATTTAAGACTTTCACTACCTCTACATTTTAAATGTATTTGCTTTAATGTGCTATCATACAAAGATAAAATAATTATATGTATATATGTATAAACATACATACACAATATTGATGCATATTCATATGCATAAAAGTGTATCGGTGAAATAATCATTTATTTTTTATAGTCTTTCGTCCATTCAACATATAAATATTTTCGGCTTTATACAGGCTTCATGCTAAGCACTGGGAATGTGATTTTGATGTAATCTACATCTCTGCAATAATGACAGACTTAGATCCATGCTTGACACTGTTCTAAATTCTTTGCCTGTTCTAGAGTTGCTTAATCATTGTAATTCTATAAAAGAAAGTATCATTGGGGAGCCTGGGTGGTGCAGTCAGTTAAGCCCGTGACTCTTAATATCAGTTCAGGTCATGATCTTGTGGTCATGGGATCAAGCCTTGCTTGGGCTACACTGAGTGTGGAGCCTGCTTGGGGTTCTCTCTCCTCCCCCCTCTTTCTGACCCTCCCTGCTCACACACACACACACACACACACACACACACACTCTCTCTCTCTCTCCCTCTCTCTCCCTCTCTCCAAATAAATAAATAAACTTAAAAAAATAAAGTTTTATTTAGTTGAAATTCAGACACAAAGAAGAAGAGTAACTAACCTAATGTCACACAAGCAGGAAAAATTAGAGTCAGAATGTCAACTCAGGTGGTCTAGCTCCAAAGTAAGGGATGTGTAACTCCCATATCATGCTTTCCTGCTCTTGTGTCTTCTTTCATATAGGAAAGATACTAACTAGTTATAAGTTATATGAAATAAGCAGATATCATTCAAAATGCATTTCCCTCACTCCGTCTGAGATATTTCACTTATTTCTCCTCCTAGCATTTAAACAATTCTAAATTATTTTCTCTTTTCTTTTTTAACCAAACTCTATTTTAACAAGGGAAACAAGTCTAGGAAAGTTTTAGTGTAGGTCCATTCTTTTTTCTCCTAATATGTATCTGAGACCAGGTAAGAGAAGTGAAATTTCAATGGGATGAATTGGCTTGATGAGGAAAAAATATAGCTTTAAGACATGGAATACTTTAGTTAAAAAAAAAAAAGTAGGTTTGAAGTAGGTTTGTTATGTTATACCATTATTATCAACTATTCATCATGTTTGTTATAAAATTCATACAACATATCCATTACTATATGATTTACAGGACTTCCCTGTGGGAGGAAAATACTTTGCATCATGTTGACAAAGATTTGGCCATGTGACTCTGTTGTACAAATAGACCAATAGTGTGTGTTATGTATGGCAAACTCATTGAAGTTATTTCATAGTGTTGGAATTGTTCCTTCCATCTGCCATGAGAATGGTATATCCTAAACAAGGACTGTTCCTTTGGTTTGGTTCAAATAATGAATAAGACCCTCAGTGATGCTCAATTCACATATAACACAAGAGTAAAAGAAAGCTTTGTTGTTATAAGTTAGTGAAACTTAGATTTATTTGTTACCACAAAATAATCTCACAAAATCTAAAGGATACAACAGATTTATCTTTTCATATTCTGTACCTAAATTCCTTTTTTTGTACCTAAATTCTTTAAACAGAGATTGTTATTCAAAATCCTTTAGTTTGAAGTGATGGAAAACTGCCGGAAATAATGGTAAGAAAAAGGGCATGACTGCAGTACAAGTAGGCATACAATAAAGTCTGAGTGTTAAAAACAACTAATGCCAAGACCCTGAACATCACCTTCAATCATTCTCAAAATCTTGTCTCTATCATTCTGTATATGTCAACTTCTCTCTCTCTTTCTTTGGGTGAGTGTGTGTGTGTGTGTGTGTGTACATTCTCTTACTATATACCAAATTTTTCTATAGAACATGAAATTTCACCTCTCCTAAAAATGCCCCCAAGGGGAAAAAAACCCTGTGTCTTTCAGCTCCCCAGTTTTAGTTCAAATGGCTCCAGGAAAGAATCCTAATTGTGTCATACTACATCTTGGGTCACTCTAGAGTCAATCAACTATTTCTAGTCATCAACACTGTATAAAAACATGATAGCTCCAACATGGACCACACAAGAACACTGAAGAGTAGCAGAATGAAAAGGATCCAGAAGAGAGGGATACCGGACAGATACTTAGATGTTGACTCTAAAAAAAAACAAACAAACTTACATCATGAAGATCTTACACATGTGAAAAGATGAAAGCAAGAAAAAATATAAAGGAGACATGAGGATGACAAGAAGCTTAAGTTTAAATTTTAAATTTGCTTAGAAATTAAAAAATTTGTTAAAAAGTTTAGCCAACCTGCAATAGCATTTCCTTTATTCAAACATAAATTAATGGAAGGAATGTGTCAATTATTGTGATATATGCTGAGAATACAAACATAGAAGACAAGGAGCTTAAAATCTCATCTAGTATACAGAATAGAAAAAAATATATGTAATATTAAAAATTATAATAGAAATCTTAGGTTGCTATAAGTGCTCAACCACAGATCCCAAATGTTACCCAAAAGCTTTCCAGAAGAAGTGGTAACCTGAAGGGCAAAGAGGACTTAGAAATACAAGGAGGAATGACATCAGCAAGATGGCAGAATAGGAAGCTCTGTCCTCATTCCTCCACAGAAACACCAATGTGAGCAACCATCCAGAGATGAGCCCTTGAGTATAGCTGAGAGGTTCCAGCCCCCTGGCGGATGCATTGAAGAGGATAAGAAAATCGGTTTCACTTTACCTGCATCATCTGTTCTCCAAGGTGACACGAACTGGTGCTGAAATAGACCACCATGGCCTGTGATTCTCCAACAAGGAAAAGTGAGAGTGAAACGAGCACCTGGCTTCCTCAGCTTTGCAGGACACTGTCCAGGAGGCCCACTTCTATCCTAGTCCATCCAGAATATGGAGGGGATTGGCGCTGATAAGTTGTCAGGGGGGCAACTCTCACCATCTAGTAAGCATGGAAAAGGGCAAGGGGGTCATAGCAACTGGCACATGGATCTCAACAGCTGGCCATGGACCCCACTAACTGGCTCATGAACTGCACCAAGAAGCTCACCCTTAAACTCCACAGGACAACTCAACTACAGAACCCCCAGTCAGCCAATGCCTATCCCAGCACTGACGATGGCACACGCAAGCTCTTGCAGAGAGAGATGAATCTCAGTAGCAGATGCAAATCTTAGCAGTTGGTTCATCTCCGCTGGATTGGCAGGAAGAGTGCAACCTTAACAGCTTCAGGACACTGCCTTAGGGAAAGTAAATGAGAAGCTTTTAGGGACCAGCCTGATTTTGCGGAACTGAGAGAACGCACATAATCCTAAGACTCCCTCTCCACCCTGTCCACCACCACCACCCCCACCCCCCGCCGCCACCGCCACACTAAGAGAAAATAAGAGAAATGGAGTAGGCACAAGCACAGAAAAGTTCTGAGACACTGAGAATTCCTAACCAAGCTGATCGGTATAGACCTTTCTCTCCTAAAGCCAGTCAGTAAAGACTGGAGGAGGTGACCAATGTTTACATTAGAAGACATTAATGCAATGAACACAAAAAAATAAAAGAAAGAGAATACCACCAAATGAATAAATAAAGCCAGTCTATGGCTTAAACCTGGGCTCAGTGCAGAGAGAGCAGATAAAATGCCTATCTACCAGATACTCTGTGGAAGTGATGTAACTGGAAACTTTCCCAGTTGCTTTTGGATCTGGTGTCTAATCAGTCTCCATCTAGGTGACTGTGATCCTCTCCTCCAGGGCAGTGATGGGTCTTGGCACTCTCTCAACTATTGCAAATCAGTAAAAACAAAGACTATAATGTGAACAACCCCAAAGTTTTAAGAGCTAAGTAGGAGCTATGGCTGGGCTAACTGATGAGATGTCCTGCATGAGACCAGTCTGTCGCGACTGGGAGAAGTGTCTGTTTTCTTTAATGCACAGAAACCAACACAAAGAGTCAAGGAAAATGAAGAAACAGGAGAATATGTTCCAAACAAAGTAACAAGATAAACTTCCATTAACAGATCTTGATGAAACAGAGATCAGTGCTTTCTCAATAAAGAGTACAAAATAACAGTCATAAAGATGCTCACAAAGGTCAAGAGAGGAATGTATGAATGAAGTGAGAATTTCAGCAAAGAGGAAATATTCAAAAGCACCAACAGAAACTGCAGAGCGTAAGACTACAATAACTGAAAATTTTAATGGAGGGCTTCAACAGCATATTACATGAAGTCGAAGAAAAGATCAGCCGACCCAAACTCAGTGTAGTGGAATTCATCCAATCAGAGGAGGAAAAAAAAAGACTAAGGAAGTGAAATAACTTTGGGACACCATCAAGAGAACAAACACATACACAAAATACAGGTTGTAGAAAGAGAAGAGAGACAGAAAGAGGTGGGACGCTTATTTAAAAAAACAACTGAAATGGCTGAAAACTTCCCTAACCTGGGAAAAGAAACATTCAGACCCAGGGTGCCCAAATAGTACCAAATAAGAGGAATCTAAAGAGACCCACACGAAGACACATTATAATTAAAATGTCAAAAATTAAATACAAAGAGGGGTGTCTGTGTGGCTCAGTCGGTTAAGTATCTGGTTAAGTGTCTGATTCTTCATCTCAGCTCCGGTCATGATCTCAGGACGTGGGATCAAGCCCCATGTTGGACTCCATGCTGAGCATGGAGCCTGTTTAAAATTCTCTTTCTCCTTTTCTCTCTGCCCCTCCCCGACTCATGCTTGCACTCTCTCTTAAAAAAAAAATAAAAGAGTTAAAGACAAAGAGAAAAAAGTTTTAAAGCAGCAAGAGAAATGCAGCTTGTTACATACAAGGGAGCCTCATATGACTATCAGTGGAGTTTTCAGCAAAAATCTGCAGGCCAGAGGCAGTGGGCAGTGGGATGATATATTCAAAATGCTGAAAGAAAAAAAAGAAAAAGAAAAACCAAACAACAACAACAAAAAACCAGTCACCCAAGATTACTTTACCTGGCAAAGTTGTCCTTCAGAATTGAAAGAGATAAAGGTTTGCAGACAAACAAAAACTGAAGGAGTTCAACATAATTAGACCAGCTTTACAAGAAATGTTAAAGGGAGCTCTTCAAGCTAAAACAAAAGGATATTAATTAGCAACAGAAAATATCTAAAAGTACTAAAATCACTGGGAAAAGTAAATATATATTTAAATTCAGAATACTCTAATATTATAATAACGGTAGATAAATCACTTAAAGACTCCAATATAAAGGTTAAAAGACAGAGTATTTAAAATAACTAACTACAATAAGTTTTTTGAATGTTTGTTTATTTTTGAGACATAGAGAGCACACACATGTGCATAAGCAGGGGACGGGCAGAGGCAAAGAGAGGGAGAGAGAGAATCCCAAGCAGCCTCCACACTGTCAGCACAGAGCCCAAGGCAGGGCTTGAACCCATGAACCATGAGATGATGACCTGAGCCAAAATCAAGAGTTGGACACTTAGCCAAATGAGCCACCCATGTGCCCCTGTTATGTTTTATGTTAGTTTCATATAACCATGAAACAAAAAACATATAGTATATACAAAAGATAAAAAGAAAAAAATCTAAGCATACACTAAAGCAAATAATCAAATCACAAAGAAAATAGCAAGAGAAGAATAAAGGAAAAAATACATTACAAAATAGCAGTAATTTAAAAAATAGCAATAGTCAGGGCACCTGGGTGGCTCAGTCGGGTGAGTATCTGACTCTTGTTTTTGGCTCAGGTCATAATCTCATGGTTTGTGATCTTGAGCCCTGAGCTGGGCTCCGTGCTGGAAGCCTGGGAGCCTGCCTGGGATTCTCTCTCCCCTTCCCTCTCTGCCCTTCCCCCACTCATGCTCTCTGTCTGACTCTCAAAAATGAATAAACTTAAAAATAGAAATAACAAGTCCATACCTCTCAACAATTACTTTAAATGTAAACAGACTAAATTCTCCAATCAAAACACAGAGTGGCTGCATAGGTTGAAAAAAAAAATCCAACTATATGGTTGTCTGCAAAAGACTCATGTCAGCTTTAAGAACACACATAGATTGAAAGTTAAGGAATAAAAAATATATTCCATGAAAATGAGAACCAAAGGAAAGTAGGGGATGCTATACTTATATCACACAAAATAGACTTTAAACCAAAAACTGTAAAAAGAGACAAGAAAGTCATTATATAATAATAAAGGAGTCAATTCATCAAGAGGATATAACAATTGTTAAATATTTATCCACCCAACATCAGAGCACCTAAATATATAAAGCAAACGTTCACAGATCTGAAAAGAGAAAGAGAGAGCAATGCAACAATAGCAGAGACTTCAATACCCAACTTTCATTAATAGATAGATCATCCAGATAGAAAATCAATAAGGAAGCATTGGATTTAAACCACACGTTAGACCAGATGGACTTAATAGATATATACAGAACGTTCTATCCAACAGCAGCAGAATATACATTGTCATATAAACAACCTAACATTATATTTCAAGAAACTGGAAAGGGAAGAGCAAAGTAAGCCAAAGTTAGCAGAGGAAAGAATTAATAAAGATAAGAGTCAAAATAAACAAAATAGAGACTAAAAAGACAGTGGAAAAGACCAAGGAAACTGAAAGCTAAGTTTTTTAAGAAGATAAAATTAATAAGCCTTTAGATAGACTAATGAAGGAAAAAAAGCCATAGATTCAATAAGTAAAATAAGAAATAAAAGAGGAAAACATTACATCCGAGAACAGAGAAATACTAAGGATCATAAGAAACTACAATGAACAATTATACACCAACAAGTTAGATAACCTAGAAGAAATAGATGAATGCCTAGAAACACACAACCTACCAAAAGTGAATTGTGAAGAAATAAAAAAAAAAACCTGAACAAATCAATTATTAATAAGGTAATTGATCAAAAACCTACCAATGAAAGTCCAGATCAGATGGCCTCTCGTGAATTCTACCAAATATTTAAAGAAGAATCTAATACCAATCCTTCTCAAACTCTTCCAAAATACTGAACAGGAAACACTTCCAAATCATTTTATGAGGCCAGATTACCCTGAGACCAAAGTCAAACAAGGACACTCACTATAAGAAAAGAAAATTATAGCCCAATATCCCTGATTAACATGGATACAAATATCTTGAACAAAATATTAGCTAACCTAATTCAATAATACATTGAAAAGATCACATACTAAACAAATCCAATTAAAAATGGGCAAAAGACCTGAATAGACACCTCTCCAAAGAATATACACAAAAGCCCAGCAAGTATGTAAAAAGGTGCTCAACATCATTAATTCTCAAGGAAATGCAAACCAAAACCAAAATGAGGGGCGCCTGGGTGGCTCAGTAGCCTAAGCTTCCAACTCTTGGTTTTGGCTCAGGTCATTATCTCATAGTTCATGAGATCAAGCCCCACGTCAGGCTCTGGGCTGACAGCATACAGCCTGCTTCGGATTCTCTCTCTTCCTCTCTCTGCCTCGCCCCTGCTAGCATGGGTATGTGCATGTGCTCTCTCTTAAAATAAATAAACATCAAAAGAAAACACAATTAGATATGACTTCATATTTGTTAGGGTGGCTATTATCAAAAAGAAAAAAAAAGATAACAAGTATTGGTGAAGATCTGGAGAATACTGCAACCCTTGTACACTTGTTTTTGGGAATGTAAACTGGTGCAGCCATTATGGAAAACAGTATGGATGTTCTTCAAAAATATACAGATTTACCTACCATATGATCCAATAGTCCCACATTATATATGGATATCTATCTATATCTGTCTATCTATCTATCTATCTATGGGTATAAAGCCAGGATCTCAAAGAGAGATATTCATTGTAACATTCATTTACATATAATTACATATAATTGTAATAATACACGCATAAATTATATGTAATTTACATACAATTACATATAATTGTAATATTCATTGTAACATTATTTATCATAGCTAAAATATGCAAACAACCTAAGTGTCCATCAACAGATGAACGGATAAAAAAACTGTAGTATATACATATAATGGAATGTTAATCAGCCTTAAAAAAAAGAAAATCTGTTATATGTGACAGCATGGATGTACTTGGAAGGCACTATGCTTAGTGAAATAAGACACAGCAAGACAAATGCTGTAGGACTTGTCTTGTATGTGGAATATAAAATAGTCAAACTCACAGAAGTAGAAATGTGATTACCAGGGAACATCAAAGGGGAGCAATGGGGAAGTGATGGTTAAAAGGTACAATGTTTCAGTTATGCAAGAAAAATAGGTTCTGAATATCTACTATGCTGTATAGTGTCTTTAGCTAACAATACTGTATTCTGTAGTAAAATATGCTAAAACAATAGATCTTATGTGTTCTCACCACAAAAAAATAAACACAATAATAAAGGGAGTGGGAGGAAACTTTGTAAAGTGATTGATATGTGTATGGCCCTGATGATGGTAATGTTTTCATGAATGTACTTATCCCCAAACTCATCTAATTGTAAACATTAAAAATGTACAGTTTAATATGTCAATCACACCTCAATAAAATTGCTTTTTCAAAAAGATATATGAGAAAGATAGAAAAGGAAAAAATAGGCAGAGAAGGAATTCTGTGAAAAATCTCAGAGGAAGATACAATTTAGGAAAAGAACAAAATTCTATACGGAGGACTTACTGGATAGAGGAAAACAATCAAAATAAGACTTATCTACTATCCAGGTTAGGTATGTTGAATTTTATCCTTAATGTAATAGTGAATTCTGAAGGATTTGTAAGCTAGGTAATGTACTTTTTTTTTGTTTGTTTGTTTACATTTCATTCTGACAGCAATGTATAGAAAGGATTGCTGTGAAGGAATATAAAGGAGAGTAGAGATCCTTAGGAGGCTCTTGATGCTTCTTAAAGCATTGCCTTTAGTAAATAATAATAACTTGGACCAAAAATTTTGATTAATGAGCTAGTGGGTAAGACAGATCAAAATTTCAAGAAAAAATGTGAGATCATTCACTAGGGAAAGTATATGCGAAGTATAGGGTGGTACCATTATCAAGATAAACGATATTGAGAGGGAAAATGGGTTTTCAGAGAAAAAGTAAACTAGTGTATGCAGATTTGAAGTGACTTTAAGTCATTACAAAATACATTTTACTAGGCATAACTCTCAATCTGGGAGGAGGGTGGGGGCAGCTGATGTATGGCTGAGATGATAGACAATCTTCCTTTCAACTGTGTTTTGACATCTATTACAGCCAACATCTTCAGAGACTTCATTCCACAAAGTAACTTTTTTTCCCCCATTTTTTTCTTCCTTTCTTCCCTCTCTTGCTCTCCCTCCCCTCAAGCCCCTCCTCTTTTTTATTACTTATGAACATGTTAATCTCTTTCGTCCTCAAAAATACCTCTCTCTCTTTTTTTTTTAAGTTTATCTATTTATTTTGAGAAAGACAGACACAGCGCAAGTGGGGGAGGAGTAAAGAAAGAGGGAGAGAGAAAATCTCAAGCAGGCTTTGCGCTGTCAGCACAGAGCCCAATGCGGGGCTCAAACTCATGAAACCCTGACATCATGACCTGAGCCAAAACCAAGAGTCAGTGAGCCAAAACCAACCGAGCTACTCAGGCACCCCCCAAAATACCTCTCTTGGATCCTTTGTTGGTCTGTAGCTGCCCCCTAACCTTTTTTCTCCCTTCAGAGCCCCTGCAGCCTTCTGAAAGAGTAGATGTACTTGCCGTCTCCATTTCCTCACTTCCCATCCCGTCTTCGATTTATTTCAGTATCTTTTGCCAAAGACCACTCAGTTTTCAGTTCCGGTTTACTTGGCTTCTCAGCAGATTTTAACTCTACTGATCATATCTTATTTCTCAAAATATTCTTCTGCCTTATTTCAGCTATGACTCCCAATTTTCTTCCTACTTATTTTGGCCATTCTCTTTTCATCTCTGGATTTTTCTTCTTCTACCTAACCATGAAATATTGGGCTTTCCCCCAAAGTTCCATTTGGCAAATTTTCTTACTCTACAAATAGTCTTTTTGAGCTCACTTATACCCTTGGCTTATACCACAGCACACCTGATAATGATTTACAAATCTATGTATCCAGTCCAGATCTCCCTTGATGAAAACATAGAAAAAGAACTCTCATCCAAGGGGTAATTGCAAGGAATCTCCAAGCTTATATCTATTCTTACAGCAAGCCCTACAGGAAATAAATTATTTAGTTTCCTATACTTCTACAAGAGTCCTTTAAACATTATTAGCCCCAAGGGACTTCTCGAGACATACGTCCTCCAAGATGTGGAGGTATGACCAACTTCTCCCAATCTGCATGGACTAAGAATTGGAGGAGGTGTTTTCTTACAGGAAAGTGGGAACTTTTGAAAACAACAGTTAATGACTGCTGCACAGGCATAAATAACAGGTGCTCCCTGCACACTGTGATACCACCAGAGATAGTCATACTTTCTAACTCCTGACAGCCAAGATTTGAGAGAGAGAGAGAGAGAGAGAGAGAGAGAAGTTAAAGAGACAGGTGGCAAATTTCAGTGATTATTTTTAATAGTTTTTTTAAGTTTATTTATTTATTTTGAGGGAGGGAGGGAGAATACACACAGCAACAGAGGAAGGGCAGAGAGAGGGAGAGAGAAAATCCCAAATAGGCTCCACCCTGTCAGTGCAGACTCCAATGTGGGGCTTGATTTCACAAACCGTGAGATCATGACCTAAGCCCAAATCAAGAGCCAGATGTTTAACTGACTGAACCACCCAGGCACCCCAATTTTGGCAACTATTGAGGGAATATAATATTTACAAAAAAAAAAAAAGGACCAAGACTAGAAAGCAGTATGTCAAAAATGTCCTATGTAAGTGACAGGTGTAGAAGCAAAAAGGAGAACATGATACAGGAAATCCATGCAGATAGGGGAGCAAATATCCATGGAAGTATGAATGGGCAGGTGAAGCTAAAAGCCAAACAGTACAGGAGATGAGCAGGAAACTAAAGCAACAAACTGAAGAAGGAGATATGACAACTAGTGCTTTCAGATATTGTGTAAGAATCAGAAAAGGACAAGATTTTGCAGTTGAAAGAATTCAAAAACTAAAGGACTGACAAACTGTGACTAAACAAAATTTATTTATACACATGTTGTAGAAGAGGATGCAATCAAAAGACTGGGCTAAACCTATGTGTTTTGACCACTGATGTAACTGCTTTGGCACCAGGAATTGATTCTGCTGCTAGCCGTCCTGTCTAGTGAGTTGTTAGCAGGATCACATTTGCTATTGATATGTATATGTTCTGAATAAATAGCTTATATTTAACCCAAAGTTCAAAGCATACCAGTCAATAAAGAGGAAATGTCTGAGGCAGAAGAACCAGAAAGTACAAAACTGAGGGGTGTTTGGGTCAATGATGCCAATAACCTTTAACCCTTGGGACTAAAATCTTAGGCTTAGCATTTTGCATGGGAAACCAAATATTAATATATTACCAGTAGGTATTTGGATCAGGATATTATATGGGGCTATCCTGAATAGTTGCAATTAGTATTTTATTTTATTTTATTTTATTTTATTTTTAATATATGAAATTTATTGTCAAATTGGTTTCCATACAACACCCAGTGCTCATCCCAAAAGATGCCCTCTTCAATACCCATCACCTACCCTCCCTTCCCTCCCACCCCCCATCAACCCTCAGTTTGTAATTAGTATTTTAAAAGGAAGACCAGGAGAACAGTTAAGGCTTACGTCTAAAGATGTGGTCAGCTATACAGATTGACAGGGCAGTGGATTATGCTATTGTAAAATTTCTTTAAGATCATCTAGAGACTCTAGTATGGCCAGGTAATTGAGAGGGGAAAATACCCAACACCAGGTATGTTTTAAGACATGAGTTTGTTGGTTCAGTGAGGCTAACATAAAAAATTATTTCATAATGCCTTCATGGTTGATAATTTTACATCAGGAGGTGGGGCTAGGAAACCAAAGGTCAGGAACAGAAGGCAAAAAGGAGGAAGGGTAGCTCATAGTGGTTGGGGCTGCATCAGGAAAGAAGAGATAGAGGACTAGATGAGAATATAGGGAGACATGAATACATTTCATAGGTTTTATAAGGGGATATAAGGTTGTGGATAATTCTACCCAGAATAAGTCCAACTGCTCTAACTTTGGGGTTGAGGTCCTCATCGAGGTAAACCCATCTGTGGAGCTGATCATATGATGAGAAGTGAATACGCATTCAGGGCTGAGGTCAACATGGGAGGAGAGGGGGTGAGTCCAGCTGTGGGGCTGAGGTCATCAATGGAATACCATGCCTGCGTTCCTGGAGAAAGTTGGATGTGATTAAGATCTTGTCTGCAAATATTTTGTGCCATGGCAGGGCTCTATAAGTGCTCCTCTGGATAGCCAGGTAGGAGTGTATGGTGTTCCTTCAATGGGTCCATATAAGGAAGGATTCCTGGACAGAAAAAGGCAAACATAAAGCAGGACTGGGCTGGGTTGAGTGAGACAGAGTATAGTTTGACCCTTTATAGAGTCTATGGGTTGTAAGTGGGGAAAAATTCCTTCAGCCAGGGCTGGAGGATTGTAAGGTTTAAACTTGCTGGTACCCAAAGAGGGAGTGTGTGTGAGCTTTCTGATCAGTGTGCCCAGATTGTACAAAAGGAGAAGGGGTAGACGGGCTTGAAAGATGTTTTCTATTATTGTTATGGTTTTTAAAGGATTTTAAAAATATGTATGAACCTATGCAGATTAATTCCTAATACCAAGAGGCACTTTAAATATTGTGTTTTGGAATGTAAGTGGAGCTATAACATAACTTAATATAATAAAGCAGAAATTCTCTTTAATTAACTATGGTTTATAGACTAATAGAAAAACTAATAATACCCAGAAAATGAAACTGCTAGAAATTAAGAGATTTGCATGTGAATGCACATGTAATAATAAATTAAACCTTACTTCCTTGAAGTTACTTTCAATTCAAGACTAAAGCACTAAAGGAATTCAAGTAGGATAAGAAATAATAGTTTAACCTTTCAGGAACTAGTCTTAAAACACATTTTTTTAAACTTTAAAAATAACCAACAATTTTTCCCCATTGTTTTAAACTTAGATTCTGCCCACTTCTGTTTTTTATTGAAATAGTTGTAAAAACTACATTGGGTGCCATTTCCACCCAACAGATGCAGGAAATACTGGAACTCTTTTAACAAAATCTGTATTGCAGAGATTTCCTTCTGAATTTTGCAGACCTAAGCAATTCACATGGACTAAAATTTAAAACAAAAGAAAACAAAAACCTTTTTGTCATTTAACCCATGAGATACAGATTGAAATTTTTAAAAGTAGAATAAAATTGTACTATGATAGTTTGAAGATGACCAAATTTTCCTTGAATATATATATATATATATATATATATATTTCCTTGAATACATATAAACTTTGTTGTGTTTTTAATTGAAAATTGTTATATTTGAAAGTCCATTTGATAAACATGATTTCTTTCTATAAATATCTAACCACGTGCCACAAACAAAATAAACACATTTTTATAGAGATGCAACTAGTTAACGTTCATAAATAAATTCCTTGGCCATTAACCAAATGTGCCATTTTAACATTTTGCTAAATATATTCATGTCATTATGCCCTGGCATTATTGGGCATGGACACGTTTACTTGTGCCAACAGCTCACTATATTGGGCCTGTTGGAAATAGAGTCAATTTCTGGTGCCCAAACAGATCAGTTATCAAGCTAGACCTCATAATCCAATCATTTGATCTTGCCCAATTCTATCACATGTATATATAACGTTATTTTTATATTTATTTTCAAATATAAAGCACATGACACGTGAACTAGACTGAATTGTTCCAAAACTTGGTAGAATATGAAAAGTATATGGGATACCCTCTTAAACAAGAATTTGAACAAAGTGAAATTTCTTTACTAAACCCAAAATATCACTGAGTAGTCTCAATTCTAACATAAAAATAAATCTCCGTTTAAATTTATACTCTAAAATTCCAGGGGCACCTGGGTGGCTAAGTTGGTTAAGCGTCTGACTTCAGTTCAGGGTATTATCTCATGTTCATGAGTTCGAGCCCTGCATCAGGCTCTCTGCTGTCAGCACAGAGCCCACTTCAGATCCTCTGCCCCCCTCTCTCTGCTCCTCCCCCACTTGCTCTCTCAAAAATAAATAAACATTAAAATTTTTTTAGTCTAATAAACATGAATGTTCTTAAGAACATTAATGTTGTTAGTATCTTCCTTGTTTATATATACCTTCTTCTTATTCAAAAACTAAATACAAAGAAATTGAAATGACTGACCATGTGCTCTTCAATATGACTAGGTAACATACACAAAAAATGGCCTCTAAACATCTTGTCAGTCACTGCGAAGGTCCTGTTTTACACAAAACAAAAGTAGACAAATTGGTCAAAAATATCTGCAATGGATTCTCCCGGACACACCCCCCGCCCCCATGGAAGCAAAACATGAATTATTCTTGGCTACTTCTTACCAAATCTTTTAGCTCATGCCAGATGCATCCCGTCACAGTGAAAAAAGACCAATTCGTATACACTAAGTAAAGTTTCATTAGCTGTTGAAGTAGAAGAGTTTTATTTCCTGTTGTTATACCCTAATATAAGATTTTTAATGTTTATTTATTTATTTTGAGAGAAAGAGAGCAAGAACAAGCAGGGGAGAGGGCAGAGAAAGGGAGAGAGAGGGAATCCCAAGCAGGCTCCATGTTGTCAGTGTAGAGCCCGATGTGGGGCTGGATCCCACAGACCATGAGATCATGATCTGAGCCAAAATTAAGAGCTGAATGTTTACCAGACTGAGCCACCCAGGCGTCCCTATCCCAATATACTTTTATTACCAAAAACAAAAACAAAAACAAAAACAAAAACAAAACAAAAAGAAACACTTTTTTTTACACAGTTGAATTATTGTGCTTGATGGTCTGAGAAAGTATAAAATACAAATGATAGGTTTTCCTTTTTAATATTTCTTAGATTAACAAATGCTCATTTTCCTTCATAAATAAATACATTTCCTATATCTTTAGGTGCCTAATCACGTAAGTGTGGGTTTTGGAATTATCCATATCTTTTATAAACAATACAGTAACTTAGTTGGAAAATAAATGATATTGAAACACTTATAGAATGGGAAGTTGCTCTAATAATTACATCAGTATTACTGAGGGTAACCTCAGAAATGCATTATAAACATATGTATCATTTTAGGATAGGCAATTCATGTGTTAGAATTAAAATCACTAATATATTATGTTACAGCACTAGGTATTAAAGAAAAAAACAAGAAAGGAAAAAGGAAAATTGTTGGCAAGGTGCCACTTCAGTAAGTTGCATTGTTGTTTTTCATTAATATTTAAATAACCACCTTTCCTGAATGGTTACCAGAAGATTTGTGGAGCTTGCAGGCACAGACAGCTTAAAGCTAGATAGCATATGGTATCAAACAATACAATGAAGTTCAGTTTGAAGATTTTAAAGAGATTTCTAACCATAATCTGCAAATATTTAGAACATAAAAAGGACTACCAGCTTTAAAGAATATAATACAAGGTTGAATAAATCATCATCATTTAGATGAATAATATACAGAGTATGCTGTAATTTCTCTGTTAAGACTTATTTACTCACATTACCACAATGTGTTAAATAGATTATAACTTTAACTCACAATTTATTAAATTTGTCATGGTTTCTTTCTAAAACCATTTTGTTACTGTGTGCTTACCTTGGGCAATGAGCATCGAGGTTCTTCATTTATTCATTCAACTAATATTTATTAAAACTTTAGTATATTCCAGTGCCAGATAATGAGAGAATTAAATAATCAACCTGGGAGCCAGACAGGAAAGAGGAGGAGGGGAGGAAAGCCTAAAATAGAACGATGAGCCCCAAAGAAAGTATAAAGGATGAAGGCAAGGACTAGAAATGTTTTTGAACTCTAAGATGCATTTAAAAGGTGTAAGGAATGAGGTGAGTGGAAAGTTGGAAAAATAGAAGTTTAAGATCAAGAAGTTGGCCACTAGAGTTCAAAGTTGCAGAAGCTTTAGCTAATAATGCTACAGGAGACACTTTAGAGCATGGCTACACCACCTTAGCAGTGCAAGTCAGAGATTAGGTTAATCTTGGGCTCGACTTCCTTTCGCATGGATGCTGGAATCACTTCCAAAGATGATAGGATTTAAGGTATAGAAGGCTGTTGTAAGCAAGGAGAAAATCCTCAGTGAATGTAGTATGCGATCTTAAGACAGATACTTTAAGAAGTACAGGGGCGCCTGGGTGGCGCAGTCGGTTAAGCGTCCGACTTCAGCCAGGTCACGATCTCGCGGTCCGTGAGTTCGAGCCCCGCATCAGGCTCTGGGCTGATGGCTCAGAGCCTGGAGCCTGTTTCCGATTCTGTGTCTCCCTCTCTCTCTGCCCCTCCCCCGTTCATGCTTTGTCTCTCTCTGTCCCAAAAATAAATAAACGTTGAAAAAAAAAAAGAAGTATAGAATAATAATAAAAAAAAATCATAGGTGCATGGAGGCACAAGAGTATTGGTCATATAGCATCATTGGAGAGCTAGGAAAATGTCAAGCCACTTTCACCTTCATACTTTCACTTTCATACTTGGTGTGTGTGTGTGTGTGCATGTGTGCGCATGTGTACTTTGAATTTATATTTCTTACCATATGTTTCCAACTATTGATGTATTTTTTTAAATCTCTCTAATTGCACCTTTTATTTCTCTAATTGCACGGGGGATAAGGACCAAGGCTTATTCATCTGTATAAACCATTTAACATGATGTAGCAAACTTAAATTCTTCATAAATATGTCTTAGTTAAGAAATATGTCACTGTTAATGAGTGACCCTCTCAATGTTACATTTCAAGTTACTAAAAGAAGTTAGAGAAACTTTCCATGTTTTCATTCTTTATAAGTTATTTTTAGTGTTTAAAAATATAATTTAAATATAATAAAATGCACAAATGTTCAGTGTACAACTTGATGCATTTTGACAAACATATACCCCCTCCCAACTGGCAGTACACAAACGCCTATTCACACTGGCTCACAAGAGCTTCTGTGAACATCTCTTCCTGGTTTCACTTCAGCAATGTCACATCGGTAATTTGAAATATACCATGGTGACAGTATTTACAACATGGATGTTTGCCTGTGCTTTAAACTCAGACTTTCCCCAACCTCAGCCTCCCAGAAAGCCAGGACAGACTGCTTATAACCCATCAACAAGCTCAAGATATACACCGCATGTATATAATTTCATACCGCTTTCCAGTTAATCCCTTGCTAAGCATTTTTTGGATTTCTACCACCATTGATTAATTTTGCCCGATTCTAAACTTTATATGAATGAAATCATACAACATGTGCTCTTTTCTTCCAGACTTCTTAAATTAGCATAGTATGTTTCATCTTAACATGTGTCATCGTGTGTACCAGTAGTATGTTCTTTATGGGTATGTAATATTCCATTGTATGAATGTGTCAAAATTCATTTATCCATTCTCCTATTGGCTGACATTTGAGTTGTTTCCTATTTGGGGTTTTTATGAATAAAACACACATTGTGTGTCTATGCGTATTCATTACATATACATTCCACTTGAGAATATATTTAGGAGTGAAATTGTTGGGTGATAAAGATAGGTGTGTCAAATTTTTAGACACTGCCAGATAAACTTTAAAAGTAATTGAATTGTATTTGCACCAATAATCTGTGAGTTTGAAATGTCTGCATCCTTGCTAACAGTAGATGCTGTGTCCCATGATATTTTTTATTTATTTTTTTAAATTTATTTATTCACTTTGGGGGGGGGCAGGGTGAGCAGGGGAGGGACAGAGAGGGGAGAGAGAGAATCCTAAGCATGTTCCTCACTGACAGTGCATAGCCCAAAGCAGGGCTCAAACTCAGGAACCCATGAGACAATAGCCTTAGCCGAGATCAAGAGTCGGACCCTTAACCGAATGAGCCACTCAGGTGCTCCTCTGTTGTTGTTGTTGTTGTTGTTGTTGTTGTTGTTGTTTTAATCTAACCTCAAAATGTAGAACAGTTTATATCCCTCAAATTTAACACTCAAAATTTAATTTAAATCTATGATAGATAAGAGCAATATTTTTCATAAATGTTTATGGTCTTAATTTCATAATGTTTATGGTCTTAATTTTTCATAAATGTTTATGGTCTTAATTTCATACAATCAAAGTATTTTATTTTAGGAATAGAATGATTTTTAAAATTGTTATGTAATATTGCTCTGAAGACTATGTATCCACATTATATTCAGTAATCATTTTTTATCATGTTAGATGGCAAAGAAATCATACTTATTTCAATTCTACTAAATGCTGTCAAGTATCCCATATTTATCTTCTATCTACACACCAAAAAAAGTTAAATGAACAATGACTTTACAAGTTCACTATCCAATTCTCATAAACTCTGCATTTTTTAAAGTTTATTTATTTATTTTAAGACAGAGAGAGTGCACACAAGCTGGGGAGAGGCAAAGAGAAAGAGAGACAGAATCCCAAGCAGGCTCTGCTCCATCAAGGCAGAGTCCAATGAGGGGCTTGAATTCACAAACCGCAAGATCATGACCTGAGCCATGCTCAAGAGTCAGACACTTAACAGACTGCACCACCCAGGTACCCCGTAAACTCTGCATTTTTATGTAAAAGGTTAGATGTTCTATATCTGAGGGAAGTATCTGTATCTAGTTTTTAGGTATCATGCTACCACAGGGCTCTGTACATCAACTTTTTGTTTTGATAATATGGGATTAGCCTTGATCATTGAGTACCCTCCTGGTCATCCTGAAGTCTTCTCCAGAGAAATTAATTTCAATAATCCAGTAGTTCAGGAAAGAACTACTGATATCATACTTATTCAGGTCCATAAAAATTACTTAATTTAGTAAAAAAAAGAAAAAAAAGCCAAATACCCCAAATTTTATTTTCTAGACTAATGTACACAAAAATATTTACTTATTATTTACCTAGACATTTTTTTTCAGTTTTTAACCAACTGCTAGCAATACATCTTATTTGACTGACATTTTTAAGAAAATATTGAATTGAAAGACCATTTTTGCCAATAGACCACTAATTTGTATCTAGCAAGTATGAATGGTTTCTTTGTATTTCAGTAGATTATTCTGGTATCACGTAGGCACAGATAAAGTGATGGCATTTCTTAAATGATTTATTGAAGCAGTCTGAAGTCTTTTCCAATATTCTAGCCAGCTCCCCATTCTAACATAACTTCCAAGAGAAAATATACTTTATTATATTCTCTTTAATCTTTCAACTATTTTAGATATCAGATTTTTATTAGTAAAATAGGCCATTGGAGACAAGTATTACAGGGTTTTTTTTTCTCACTTGGAATCCAGCAAAGTACAAAAGTATAGCAAATTTTTAAATAAGCTTTGAGTGATTAGGAATTAAATTGCAGAAGTCTCCTTTAAGATTTTATTTTTAAGTAATCTCTACACTCATCACGGGGCTCAAACTTATAGTTCTCAGATCATGAGTCGCATACTTTACCAATTGAGCCAGTCAGGTGCCCCTCCTTTGGCCTTTCTAAGTGGTTTATTATAAGGCATCTTTATAATAAATAATATAGCTTTATAATAAGTAATATATAACAAGTAATATAATAAGTAATACAATAATATAGCTTTACAATAAGTAATATAAGAAATATAACAAGCAATTCATAGGAAGATATATTTGTTATGGGTCAATGGCTAGAAAAATAAAGGAAACTACTTTTAAAAAGAGTGGAGAGTTAGAATGATACAAGGTTGTTATTTTTTACAACTAAACCTACTTGGAAGCTTTATCAAAGTTTTAATAAAACTTCATCAAACACCACAGAAAAGTTTTATCTTTCTATGAAGTTACCCAAAATATGAACATTGAATTTTCTATGGTGTTTTTATAGAGGGAAAACAATTGTTAAATCAGAAAGAAAAATTGATCAAATGCATGTTTATTTCAAATGGTCATATTTATTTTATAATACCCTGTTATGCAACAAGTAACAGATTTTACCAAAATCCAATGATAGTCTGTAAAGGAGACTTCCATTATGAAATGGCTGACAATTTTAACATTTAGAATTTTTAGGAAGTTTGTTCAAGTTCACCCAGCTAAAGACAAGAATAATAAAAGAAAGCCTACTTTATAATCAGTGATAGTCCTATCTGTGTCATGTATCATTGCATTAATAAATAAAATATCTTTCCAAAAGAAAAAAGACATCTCTACAGATCCTACTCACTGCCAAACATACACACACACACACACACACACACACACACACACATGCATACACAGAGGAATATTATAAACTTTATAGCAATCCATATTTAAATTTAAGTCAAATGGATAAATAACTTGAAAATAAATTTTACCATAGCTGAGACAAGAAAAATAAAAGAATATGAATGAACCTATACATATTAAATACTAAATTCATTATCAAAATCTGTTCTAAAATTGAAATTTCAGATCTTATTGGCTTCAGTGATAAATGGTTCCATAAATTTCCTATGAAAAATGAAGAGGGGG